>NC_060191.1:35999110-36011610 GCF_021184085.1 Oncorhynchus gorbuscha | reverse complement strand
GGGTTTAATAAGTTGAAATTTGGAATAAATGTAGTCATTTCTGTGAATAATGAATCTCGTAGTGAGGAATATTTATCACAGTAGAGGAGAAAGTACATCTCTGTTTCTACCTCCCCTGTTGTGCAGTGACCACATACACTCTCCTCTTTGGGTAGCCATGTCTTTTTATGTCTGCCGGTTTCTATTGCCAATTGGTGGTCACTCGGCCTGTACTTGGTAAGGATCTGTCTCTGCTTCGTATCTCTGACAGCCAATTCATATTCTCTGTTTAGGGCCAGATAGCAATTTAGTCGGCTTGGGGAATTTGTTTCATTTTTCCAGTGTTGTAAATATGAGTCCTTTGATTGGTTCATGGTTTTGTTTATTGGAATTCTTTCTTTTGAAGCAGTGCTGGTGTCAGCTTGGTTAGTGAGGTCCAACACCAGCTGACTGAGAGGGCTCGTTTCTGGACTCAGCTCTTGGGTTTGAAGTGCTTAAAATTGCAGACTTGAATTTAGATGTAGCCACAATTTATAATGATCTGTTCTGTATTTTCATTACCACTGGAGAGCGGCCCAATTCTGTCCCACATGCATTAGTTGGTGTATTTCTCCGGAATTGTAGAATTCCCTGACAGAATTCTGCATGTAGGGCTTCAATTGGATGTTTGTCCCACATTTTATAGTCCAGTTTATTGAGTGGCCCCCAAACCTCACTTCGGTAATGAACTATTGGTTGGATTACACTGTCAAGTATTTTGGTCCAAATTCTAATTGGGATGTTTATTTTGAATCTTTACATTTTTATTGCATACAATGCTCTGCAGGCTTTTTCTTTGTGCATTCACTGACATTTTGTTTTTTACTGCCAGGGGCCCAATTTTGGCTCTAGAATGTTAAGGTTCTGTGGAAGACCTTCTTTTGGTTGGTGATAGGTGTACCAAATCATCAGCTTATGGCAGGTATTTTACCTCTGTGTCAAATAGTGTCCTGGGGCAGGAGAAGGGTCCAACATGTCTGCTAATTCATTGATATAAACGTTGAAAGGATTTGGAATCCAACTGTAGCTTTGTCTCACCCCGAGACGTTGTGAAAATAATTATGTTCTTTGGTTTTTAGATTTTTATTGCACACTTGTTTTCTGTGTATATACATTTGATTAAGTCATATACCTTACCACCAAGCCCACTTTGTAGAATTCTGTAGAATAGCCCTTCGTGTCAAATAGAATCAATTACTTTTTAAAAGTCAATAAAGCAAGCAAGCAAGCATTTTGCCCTCCTTTGTTTTGCTGGATGTGCTTATTAATTAGTGTGTGTAAAGGTGTATATATGGTCAGTAGTGCGACGTTTGGGGAGGTTGCAAATTTAACGTTTACTTATCTTGAATTCAAAATGCTACAGAAAACCTTTCCCAAGTTGCTGTTTACACAAATTCCCTTGTAATTATTGGGGTCTGATTTGTCTCCACTTTTGTGGAGAGGGGAGATGAGCCCTGGTTCCAGACATCAGGAAAGTAGCAAGTTAATACCATGTTGAACAGTTTAATAAGCACAGCATTTTGCAACTCAGGTGTGCTGTTTTTCAGCATTTCATGTCTGATGTCATCTAGACCACAATACTGATTTGATTTGATCGTTTTGAGCTTTTCATTTAGAATCTGTTGGGTTATTGGTTATATTCTCATGGATTTTGGTTGTTTTTAAATGACTGGTTCGAGGATGTAAAATGTTTCTTGAATTTCTAAGTATGTTCTAAGTATTTTTGTGGGATGTTTTTGTATAGATTATCAACATAAGTTTTCCAAATTACTTCATCTTCTTTGGCTAAATTCTTGTGGCTTTGTTGTGCTTAAGTTGTTCCACATGTCTCCGAACCGATTTTGGTCAATTGCATTTTCAATTTCGTCAAGTGTCTTATTGGTATAATTCAGTTTCTTGCATTTCAGTGTATGTTTATACTGTTTCAGAGTTTCAAAGTATTCGTAGCGTAGCTCTGGGTTGTTTTGCTGCTTACAGTGGCTTGCGAAAGTATTCACCCCCTTGGCATTTTTCCTATTTTGTTGCCTTAAAACCTGGGATTAAAATTGAATTTTTGGGGTGTTTGAATCATTTGATTTACACAACCTGCCTAGCACTTTGAAGATGCAATATATTTTTTATTGTGAAACAAACAAGAAATAAGACAAAAAAGCATCAAACTTGAGTGTGAGGTTTGGTGGGCGGCCCTGTCTTGGCAGGTTTGTTGTGGTGTCATATTCTTTACATTTTTTAATAATGGATTTAATGGTGCTCCGTGGGATGTTCAAAGTTTAACATATTTTTTTATAACCCTACCCTGATATGTACTTCTACCACGACTTTGTCCCTGACCTGTTTGGTCGGCTCCTTGGTCTTCATGGTGGTGGTGCCCCTCACTTAGTGGTGTTGCAGACTCTGGGGCCTTTCAGAACAGGTGTATATATATACTGAGATTATGTGATAGTTCGTGTGAGACTTAGATTTCACATTATTTAACCTGTTGGGACGAGCAATCCCGTATCCGGGAGTGTAATTATAGCCTCAAGCTCATTACCATAACGCAACATTAACTATTCATGAAAATCGCAAATTAAATGAAATAAATATATTGGCTCACAAGCTTAGCATTTTGTTAACAACACTGTCATCTCAGATTTTCAAAAAATGCTTTTCAACCATAGCTACACAAGCATTTGTGTAAGAGTATTGATAGCTAGCATAGCATTAAGCCTAGCATTCAGCAGGCAACATTTTCACAAAAACAAGTAAAGCATTCAAATAAAATCATTTACCTTTGAAGAACTTCATACGTTTTCAATGAGGAGACTCAGTTAGATAGCAAATGTTCAGTTTTTACAAAAATATTACATTTACATTTACATTTAAGTCATTTAGCAGACGCTCTTATCCAGAGTGACTTACAAATTGGTGCATTTACCTTATGACATCCAGTGGAACAGCGACTTTACAATAGTGCATCTAAATATTTTAAGGGGGGGGGGGTGAGAAGGATTACTTTATCCTATCCTAGGTATTCCTTAAAGAGGTGGGGTTTCAGGTGTCTCCGGAAGGTGGTGATTAACTCCGCTGTCCTGGCGTCGTGAGGGAGTTTGTTCCACCATTGGGGAGCCAGAGCAGCGAACAGTTTTGACTGGGCTGAGCGGGAACTGTACTTCCTCAGTGGTAGGGAGGCGAGCAGGCCAGAGGTGGATGAACGCAGTGCCCTTATTTGGGTGTAGGGCCTGATCAGAGCCTGGAGGTACTGAGGTGCCGTTCCCCTCACAGCTCCGTAGGCAAGCACCATGGTCTTGTAGCGGATGCGAGCTTCAACTGGAAGCCAGTGGAGAGAGCGGAGGAGCGGGGTGACGTGAGAGAACTTGGGAAGGTTGAACACTAGACGGGCTGCGGCGTTCTGGATGAGTTGTAGGGGTTTAATGGCACAGGCAGGGAGCCCAGCCAATAGCGAGTTGCAGTAATCCAGACGGGAGATGACAAGTGCCTGGATTAGGACCTGCGCCGCTTCCTGTGTGAGGCAGGGTCGTACTCTGCGGATGTTGTAGAGCATGAACCTACAGGAACGGGCCACCGCCTTGATGTTAGTTGAGAACGACAGGGTGTTGTCCAGGATCACGCCAAGGTTCTTAGCGCTCTGGGAGGAGGACACAATGGAGTTGTCAACCATGATGGCGAGATCATGGAACAGGCAGTCCTTCCCCGGGAGGAAGAGCAGCTCCGTCTTGCCGAAGTTCAGCATGAGGTGGTGATCCGTCATCCACACTGATATGTCTGCCAGACATGCAGAGATGCGATTCGCCACCTGGTCATCAGAAGGGAGAAAGGAGAAGATTCATTGTGTGTCGTCTGCATAGCAATGATAGGAGAGACCATGTGAGGTTATGACAGAGCCAAGTGACTTGGTGTATAGCGAGAATAGGAGAGGGCCTAGAACAGAGCCCTGGGGGACACCAGTGGTGAGAGCGCGTGGTGAGGAGACAGATTCTCGCCACGCCACCTGGTACGAGCGACCTGTCAGGTAGGACGCAATCCAAGCGTGGGCCGCGCCGGAGATGCCCAACTCGGAGAGGGTGGAGAGGAGGATCTGATGGTTCACAGTATCGAAGGCAGCCGATAGGTCTAGAAGGATGAGAGCAGAGGAGAGAGAGTTAGCTTTAGCGGTGCGGAGCGCCTCCGTGATACAGAGAAGAGCAGTCTCAGTTGAATGACTAGTCTTGAAACCTGACTGATTTGGATCAAGAAGGTCATTCTGAGAGAGATAGCGGGAGAGCTGACCAAGGACGGCACGTTCAAGAGTTTTGGAGAGAAAAGAAAGAAGGGATACTGGTCTGTAGTTGTTGACATCGGAGGGATCGAGTGTAGGTTTTTTCAGAAGGGGTGCAACTCTCGCTCTCTTGAAGACGGAAGGGACGTAGCCAGCGGTCAGGGATAAGTTGATGAGCGAGGTGAGGTAAGGGAGAAGGTCTCCGGAAATGGTCTGGAGAAGAGAGGAGGGGATAGGGTCGAGCGGGCAGGTTGTTGGGCGGCCGGCCGTCACAAGACGCAAGATTTCATCTGGAGAGAGAGGGGAGAAAGAGGTCAGAGCACAGGGTAGGGCAGTGTGAGCAGAACCAGCGATGTCGTTTGACTTAGCAAACGAGGATCGGATGTCGTCGACCTTCTTTTCAAAATGGTTGACGAAGTCATCTGCAGAGAGGGAGGAGGATTCAGGAGGGAGGAGGATTCAGGAGGGAGGAGAAGGTGGCAAAGAGCTTCCTAGGGTTAGAGGCAGATATTATTTGTGTAGACAAATCGCTCCGTTTTCTTCATCACGTTTGGGTAACAAAAAAACAAAAATTAAGTCATTAAAACGCAAACTTTTTTACAAATTAACTCCATAATATCGACAGAAACATGGCAAACGTTGTTTAGAATCAATCCTCAAGGTGTTTTTCACATATCTATCGATGATAAATCCTTCGGGGCAGTTGACTTTCTCCTCTGAAGAAATGGAACGCGCATGGACCTGGAGATTACGCAAATCATTTCGACGCAGGACACCGGGCGGACACCTGGTAAATGTAGTCTCTTATGTTCAATCTTCCAATGATATGCCTACAAATACGTCACAATGCTGCTGACACCTTGGGGAAACGACAGAAAGGGCAGGCTCATTCCTGGCGCATTCACAGCCATATAAGGAGACATTGGAACACAGCGCCTTCAGAATCTGGGGCATTTCCTGTATGAAACTCTATCTTGGTTTCGCCTGTAGCATTAGTTCTGGGGCACTCACAGATAATATCTTTGCAGTTTTGGAAACGTCAGAGCTTTTTCTTTCCAAAGCTGGCAATTAAATGCATAGTCGAGCATCTTTTCGTGACAAAATATCTTGTTTAAAACGGGAACGTTTTTTATCCAAAAATTAAAAGAGCGCCCTCTATCTCGAAGAAGTTAACAAATTATGTGACTTTTGAAGATAATTGGTTACACCAGATCTTATTTAGGGTGTGAATACATATGCACGCACCACGTTTCCGTTAATTATTATTTTATTTTTTTAATAAGTACTTTTTCTCCTTTCACCAATTCGATCTATTTTGTGTATGTTCATTACATGAAATCCAAATAAAAATCTAATTTAACATAATAGGAAAAACGCCAATAGGGATGAATACTTTTTTCAATGCGTTTGTCATTTGACATTTTTCTAAATGTTGTACATTTATTATCAATACATTTTTTCAGAAACATTTTGTTTTCTGTCTCTGATGTTGCATTTCTTTGGTTTTCTCAAATTTGCTTTTGATGCTGCATTT
Organism: Oncorhynchus gorbuscha; assembly: GCF_021184085.1. Lineage (NCBI taxonomy): Eukaryota > Metazoa > Chordata > Actinopteri > Salmoniformes > Salmonidae > Oncorhynchus > Oncorhynchus gorbuscha. The sequence goes on along the minus strand of NC_060191.1, from coordinate 36,005,800 downwards.
TAGAATATGCAATTGATGTTTTGATTTGCTGAATTGACATTGAATATTCCTCCCTCATGAAGCCATCCATTTTGTGAAGTGCACCAGTCCCTCCAGCAAAGCACCCCCACAACATGATGCTGCCACCCCCGTGCGTCACGTTTTGGATGGTGTTCTTCGGCTTGCAAGCCTCTACCCTTTTCCTCCAAACATAAAGATGGTCATTATGGCCCAACAGTTCTATTTTTGTTTCATCAGACCAGAGGACATTTCTCCAAAAAGTACAATCTTTGTCCCCATGTGCAGTTACAAACCGTAGTCTGGCTTTTTTAATGGCGGTTTTGGTGCTTTGGCTTCTTCCTTGCTGAGCGGGCTTTCAGGTTATGTTGAAATAGGGCTTTTAGTGTGGATATAGATCCTTTTGTACCTGTTTCCTCCAGCATCTTCACAAGGTCCTTTGCTTTTGTTCTGGGATTGATTTTCACTTTTCGCACCAAAGTACATTCATCTCTAGGAGACAGAACACGTCTCCTTCCTGAGCGGTATGACAGCTGTGTGGTCCCATGGTGTTTATACTTGCATACTATTGTTTGTACAGATGAACGTGGTACCTTCAGGCATTTGGAAATTGCTCCCAAGTATGAACCAGACTTGTCGAGGTCTACAATTTTTTCTGAGGTCTTGGCTGATTTCTTTTGATTTTCCATGATGTCAAGCATAGAGGCACTGAGTTTGAAGGAAGGCCTTGAAATACATCCACAGGTACACCTTCAATTGACTCAAATTATGTCAATTAGCCTATCAGAAGCTTCTAAAGCCATGACATCATGTTCTGGAATTTTCCAAGCTGTTTAAAGGCACAGTCAACTTAGTGTATGTAAACTCCTGACCCACTGGAATTGTGATACAGTGAATTATAAGTGAAATAATCTGCAAACAATTGTTGGAAAAATTACTTGTGTCATGCATAAAATAGATGTCCTAACCGACTTGCCAACATTCTAATTTGTTAACAAGAACTTTGTGGAGTGGTTGAAAAATGAGTTTTTATATGTAAACTTCCACTGTACACCCCCCCACACACACACACACAAACACACACCATTACATATAATTATTATTACAATACCAGTGTCAATAAAATAAAGAATAGTTTATAACAAATTAATTAGAATGCCCAAATAATTAGTGCAATGCAATGCATTCTGCAACCCTGTTTGTGTTTGCGTGTGTGTGTGTGAGTGGCCCATCACAACACAGCTCTCCTGGACCTGGACCATCACAACACAGCTCTACTACACCAGTAGAGCTGTGTTGTGATGGGCCAGGTCCAGTAGAGCTGTGTTGTGATGGGCCTTGTCTAGTAGAGCTGTGCTGTGATGGTTCTGGTCCAGTAGAGCTGTGTTGTGATGGGCCAGGTCTAGTAGAGCTGTGTTGTGATGGTTCTGGTCTAGTAGAGCTGTGTTGTGATGGGCCAGGTCCAGTAGAGCTGTGTTGTGATGGGCCAGGTCCAGTAGAGCTGTGTTGTGATGGGCCATGTCCAGTAGAGCTGTGTTGTGATGGTTCTGGTCTAGTAGATCTGTGTTGTGATGGTCCAGGTCCAGGAGAGCTGTGTTGTGATGGGCCAGGTCCAGTAGAGCTGTGTTGTGATGGGCCAGGTCTAGTAGAGCTGTGTTGTGATGGTTCTGGTCTAGTAGAGCTGTGTTGTGATGGGCCAGGTCCAGGAGAGCTGTGTTGTGATGGTTCTGGTCTAGTAGAGCTGTGTTGTGATGGGCCAAGTCTAGTAGAGCTGTGTTGTGATGGTTCTGGTCTAGTAGAGCTGTGTTGTGATTGGCCAGGTCCAGTAGAGCTGTGTTGTGATGGTTCTGGTCTAGTAGAGCTGTGTTGTGATGGGCCGGGTCTAGTAGAGCTGTGTTGTGATGGGCCAGGTCCAGTAGAGCTGTGTTGTGATGGTTCTGATCTAGTAGAGCTGTGTTGTGATGGGCCAGGTCCAGTAGAGCTGTGTTGTGATGGGCCAGGTCCAGTAGAGCTGTGTTGTGATGGTTCTGGTCTAGTTGAGCTGTGTTGTGATGGTCCAGGTCCAGTAGAGCTGTGTTGTGATGGTTCTGGTCTAGTAGAGCTGTGTTGTGATGGGCCGGGTCTAGTAGAGCTGTGTTGTGATGGGCCAGGTCTAGTAGAGCTGTGTTGTGATGGGCCAGGTCCAGGAGAGCTGTGCTGTGATGGTTCTGGTCTAGTAGAGCTGTGTTGTGATGGGCCTGGTATAGTAGAGCTGTGTTGTGATGGGCCAGGTCTAGTAGAGCTGTGTTGTGATGGGCCGGGCCAGGTCCAGGAGAGCTGTGTTGTGATGGTTCTGGTCTAGTAGAGCTGTGTTGTGATGGTTCTGGTCCAGTAGAGCTGTGTTGTGATGGTTCTGGTCCAGTAGAGCTGTGTTGTGATGGGACGGGTCTAGTAGAGCTGTGTTGTGATGGGCCGGGTCTAGTCGTGCTGTCCTGAGGTGGGTCTGGTCTGGTAAATCTGTGCTGTATTGGGCCTGGTCTTGTAGAGCTGTGCTGTAATAAGCCGTGTCTGGCTCTTCTCTTCTTCTGGTTGGGGTACTGCTGTTTCAGAAAGTGGAGCAGGGGGCCTCTGCTGCTGGGGTGATGGGTGTGTGGGTCCCTGCCAAGTGTTGCATCCTTTAGGTCCTCTGCAAAGGTTTGGATACTGTTCTGATCAAGATGTACATTATGGTATAAATGTTGACATGTCAGAGTGGGGTGGTGAGGCGTTCTGACGTTGAGCAGTGAGGCACAGTCCACAGTGATCTGTTGATTTATTTTGTCCATCAACTTTCCTGGGAAGTAATAATAATAATAATAATATATGCCATTTAGCAGACGCTTTTATCCAAAGCGACTTACAGTCATGTGTGCATACATTCTACGTATGTCTTTTCTTGGTAGGAGCGTGGACACAGCTATATTGGTTGTTGGGAACATAGCCTGTGCCCGTTCTGCCACTCTTCTCACTGCCCCAGAAACATTTTCACCTTTGGCATGAAGGTTTTTTGTGCCAGTGTGGATGATGATGTTGTCAGGGGTATCAATCCTGGTTTGACTGAGTGGCTGCATTTCACTGTCAGTTGTAGGACACCAGAACTTATAAATCTGGTTTCTAGGGAATAATCTTTCCTGGACTAAGAGCTTCCCATTTGAATCAATAAGGATTGCAGTTGTGGGTGTCTGTCTGGGTGGAGCAGACTGGAGCAGACTTGGAGGCTGGTATTCTGACCTGGGCTGGAGCAGCCTGGGTGGCTGGTTGGTTGACCTGGGCTGGAGCAGACTGGTGGGCTGGAGCAGACTGGTAGGCTGGTGCAGTGTCATCAGGCTGTGTTGGAGACCATGCTGGTTATGCTGGTCTCAAGCTCTGCTTGTGTTGTATCAAGCTGTTGGACATGTTCTCTAGATGCAGAGGACATAACGACTAGCCGCTGGTTGAGGGGGTCAATGTAGCTCTCTCTCTGCTCTAGGTCCTCTCTCATCGTGCTCAGATGGTCTCTGAGGTCATCATTTGTCTGACTCAGTTTGTCCATTCTGCTTTATAATTTAGCAATAGATGCTCTGTTCTCCTCCCTGAACTGTTTCATCTCTTCTTTTAGTTTCTGGGCAGTGTCCTCCTCTTGAAGCTTGTTCTCTCTGAGTTCTATGACCTCTGCTTCGACTAGAGAGCGGGTGTTGTGGAAACATTGCATAGCAGGTGTTCTTGGTGTTGTGGACATGTCCTTGGTTCTGTCTGCAGCAGGTGAGGAAGGTAGAGGGACACGGAGCGCTTCTTGCTGGGTCACAGAGACCATTGGGGTATGTTCTTCTCCCTCCTTGACTTTATTCTTCAGTTTCTGAGATGAGTTCAGCTTCTGCTTTTAGGGTAGCAAACCTATTCTCTAAAGCCAGGAGGCTTGAATCATTGCCTTGTATCAATACAGTTCCATTATTATGTAAGTTTACTGTTTGATACGTGTTGCTCTGGTCAGCTTCTTCAAAAAATACAGATCTGCCATCCTTGACATCTGTCCTCTCTCTCTCTCTCTCTCTCTCTCTCTCTCTCTCTCTCTCTCTCTCTCTCTCTCTCTCTCTCTCTCTCTCTCTCTCTCTCTCTCTCTCTCTCTCTCTCTCTCTCTCTCTCTCTCTCTCTCTCCCTCTCTCTCCCTCTCTCTCTCTCTCTCTCTCTCTCTCTCTCTCTCTCTCTCTCTCTCTCTCTGGGGACAGTGTATGACAGCACCTCGCCTCAACAGACACACACACTCATGCCCACTCTCATACCAGTTATCCATACTCTGGAGTGCCAATTAAACAGGAGGCCTTAGGCAGCCTATGCAATCCATTTGAGTGTGTATGGTATGTAGGTGACCTTATCCCCACACCCACCAAACACCTACCAAACACGCACACACACACACACACACACACACACACACACACACACACACACACACACACACACACACACACACACACACACACACACACACACACACACACACACACACACACACACACACACACACACACACACACACACACACACACACACAATATCTATCCATCTGCTTTCTATTGTACACTGTATATATTTCTCAATTGAAGAAGCAGCGGTCTGTTGTTTTGCTAATGAGTATGAGCAATAAGACCAATAAGCATGGTCTTAATGACATAACATACAGGATGACATGGCCAGCGCATGTCATCCCTCAAGTCGATGAAGCTGCGTTTTGGATTTGATTTGATGAAGAGGCAGGGGTGTGTTTGGCGACAGCTGGGCTCACCTATGATGTGACCCTGCGTGTGTGCGGTGTCACCGTTTGACAGACAAATGTGTTCCCAATGGGGAGAGCTGTAGAGACAGGGACAGGAGGGGAGGAGGGGAGAGGAGAGGGGAGGAGAGGAGAGGAGATCTCTTTTGACTACTGGTGTATCTGTCAGTTGTGGAATTTGCATTTGTTTAGTTGTCAGTGAAGAAACTGAAGGAGAATGTTCTTTACTTTTGGTGTGTGTGTATGTGTGTGTGTGTAGGGTGACGTCATCCACGTGTGTCGTTATGTTAGCGTCCGTGTGTCAGTTTGATGGTATCCGTCTCCTCCTCCACTCAGGGCTTTAAACAGTGTGAGTTTTATCGTGTCACCATGGCAACGGGCGCAAAACCTCGCTGGCAACGAGGAAGGTGCGAGGAAGCATCGCCGCGTGATTTAAAAAAAATGTAGTGCATCACCACGGCTCCGCGCTGCCGCGAACACACAAGCGCACACCCTAAGAAAGACAAAACAGACGTGCACGCACTCTTTTAACATCAAACGAAAAGAGAAGACGCAGCGACAGAGAAAACATTTAGACCTATTAATACACACCGAGCTGACACATAAAACACACCGACACCGAGAGGGAACACACACACACACGCACGCACACACACACACACACGGTCTTTCTCACCTCGCTCGTTATGAAGTTGATGAGGCGTCAGCGGTTGTGGCTTTGTGACAGTTGATATAATAATGTGCCCTTTGTGGGGGCCCAGTCATGTCCAGACTTGTCCTCTGTCCTTACCAAGGGGCCGCACTTGTGGTCACGCACGCACAGACACACACAATGGACCTAAGATGTTTGCGTTCCTTCACTCCTTTCCTCTGAGAGAGGGGTGTAAAGAGAAGGACACCGGAGTGGGACAGAGGACAGTAAAAATGCTGCAAAGAATGTGTGAGGGGGGGAGGAGTGATGTCTGTGTTTGCTTTCTGGGTGAGCTTGTTTAATCATCTCTCTCTCTCTCTCTCTCTCTCTCTCTCTCTCTCTCTCTCTCTCTCTCTCTCTCTCTCTCTCTCTCTCTCTCTCTCTCTGTTCTCTCTCTCTCTCTCTCTCTCTCTCTCTCTCTCTCTCTCTCTCTCTCTGTGTGTGTGTGGAGTGAAGCATCATCACAGCTCCTGCTTTTGCCCCGATCTCCACTTTGCAAGGGCCTCTCTACTGTCTCTCCCTCCCTCTCTCTTCTCTTTCTCACGCTTCCACTCTCAATCGTTCTCTCTTGTCCCCACTTTTTATTTCTCTCCCTCTTTCGTCCCTCCATTTCAGGGCACTTAGTGGGAAAGGTAAGGGGACCGAGGGGTGACAATAGCATAACTCCGCCGAAGACGAGAGAAAAAGTGAGGGGTAGACAGAAGAGAGAGTGAGATTAAGTGACAGAGAGCAGGGGATCCTAAATTATGCAGACAGGGAGATGGGCAAAGAGAGCGAGGAAGGTCTAGGGAGAAAGATTGACAGATAGACAAGGAGAGAGGTGCACACTTTGAAATCCTGATGTCGCCGGGCCCTCAGGGAGCTAGAGGAGGCCACGGTGCTCTGTTTCTCCCCATTAAAGATGCATTCTCTGCTTCTTGACTTATTTATTCCCATGTCTGTCTCACCATTACTGAGCGGGGGATGTGTTTGTGTTGGGGGAATAGTTTGTACCTACCTAGTGGTTGGTAGGAGGGGGTTGTAGAAAGGAAATGGGTGGTGTTTACTTATTGAGGTGTGTTTATGGGGTGCAGAGTGTGTGTGTGGGTGTGTGGCGACACGGCGGAGATGCATGTTGTGCTAGATTATTTATTCAGCTCTCGTGTCTGGGTGTTTTACAGAGAGAGCAGGTGCAGAGCGACTCTGAGCGCTCTCTGTTTCGACGGAGGGGGGGGGGGGGACGACTAAGACACAG
>NC_060191.1:35971610-35994110 GCF_021184085.1 Oncorhynchus gorbuscha | reverse complement strand
CTCCCTCTACCCTGTCTCTCGCTAGCCACACCCGTCTCTAGTTTTGTCAGTAGTGCGATATTTTGTTTTCTCTCCTGCAGACAGTGTGTCTTTCTCTCGGGATGACAAGTGCATGCCTTGTTTATTTCCTTTGAGATGAAAACAGACCCGTATTTATTCCACTCCGTCCCTCCCTGCCCCTCACTCTCTCACAGACACACTCTCTCTCTTTCCATCACTCTCCCAGCCCATGCATTGTGTCGTGACTACAGCTGTGGACTACTGCTGGCTGATGACGGTCGGGTCATGTGAAGAGTTGAGGGCTTAGGTTGTGTTTAGGTTGTGTTTAGGTTATGCGTCATGAACCAGTGCTCATTGCAGGTTGCTTGCATGTATGATCTGCTCCGTGTTAGAGAGAGAGAGAGAGAGAGAGAGAGAGAGAGAGAGAGAGAGAGAGAGAGAGAGAGAGAGAGAGAGAGAGAGAGAGAGAGAGAGAGAGAGAGAGAGAGAGAGAGAGAGAGAGAGAGACTGAGACTGTCCTTCAGAGAAGTACACCACATGATGCAGTCCACAACCACGTATCATTCAGATCATCAGCCTAGAGAGGTAACCTCTGGCAAAAGACACCTAGAACAGAGATTGGAGAGGTGCACCTACTACTGCATCTAATATGCAGACCCTTTAATTCACACACACACACACACACACACACACACACACACACACACACACACACACACACACACACACACACACACACACACACACACACACACACACACACACACACACACACACACACACACACACACACACACACACACACACACACACACACACAGGGTTCCAGATTGCATTGTACTTGTTTTTTGTGAAATCGTATTCCATTCTTATTCATTTGTTTACAACTATTCTTAATTTTATTGGCACCGGTATTATAATAATAATATGTAATGGTGTATGTATGTGTGTACAGGTATATGTGTATATATATATATATTTTTTTCTCAATCTACTTTACTCAAACCAGTGAATATCACTCATTTAACTATCAGCTCTTGGAATATCCAAGGCCTATACTCTTCACATTTTGGTTATAAATCAAATCCAGAATTGATTAAAAACATCAAGGGACAGGACATCCTAATCCTACTGGAAACGTGGTGTCGTGGGGACATAGATACTCAGTGTCCCTCAGGCTATAGAGAAAGTTTACTACCATCAATCAGACATAAACATGTTAAACGGGGCCGAGACTCGGGTGGAATCATCATTTGGTATAAGCAGGACTTGAATGCACCGAATGAACTGAAAAAAAGGTACCGGTCACATTTGGCTAAAACTTAACAAAGCTACAATCTATTGTGACAATGATGTATACATATGTGCAGCTTATGCTCCTCCTTCAGATTCATCATATTATGATGATCAGTTTTTTTGACAATCTCCAGACAGAAATCATTACATTTCAGGCAGAGGGTAAAGTGCTTCTTTGTGGAGATTTCAATGTAAGGACAGGTTCTGAGCCTGACTACACTGATGCGGGAGGTAACCACCACATATTTGGACACCCCTCCTTGTACAGTAGCCCTATTATAACTAATAGAAACAGTCCTGACCAAATACTGAACAAAAATGGGAAGGAGTTAGTGCATCTCTGTCGTGCCTTAGGCCTGTATGTGCTTAATGGTAGAATTAGAGGGGACTCTTTAGGTCGGTTCACTTACTGCTCAGCTCTCGGGACAAGTGTAGTCGATTGTGCCATCACTGACATTGACCCCTCCTCCATTAGCATTCACTGTCAGACCCCAGAGGCCATTGTCAGATCACACTCAGATCAACATGTTTCTGAAGAAATTAACCAGCTATATTCATTCAAATAAAAAACAGCCAAATTAACTCAACAACATAGACCAATCGTACAAACATTGAACTCAAATTAAATGATGAACTCTATACAGTTCTTCAATAACTCACAGTACCAAAACAATAAAGGTGGCGTATATTCGGCTACTCAAAACATCAATTGCATATTCCAAAAGCAGCATCGAAAGCAAATTTGAGAAAACCAAAGAAATGCAACATCAGAAACAAAAAAACAAAATGTTTCTGAGAAATGGTTTGATGATGAATGTTAAACAATTAGAAAACACCTAAGACAAATGTCAAACGAAAAACATAAGCAGCAATACAACCCAGAGCTACGATATGAATACTCTGAAACTCTGAAACACTATAAACAAACACTGAAACGCAAGGAATTGAATTATACCAACAAGGCACTTGATGAAATTGAAAACGCAATTGACCAAAATCAGTTCTGGGACATGTGGAACAATTTAAGCACGACAAAGACACAAGAATTAGCCAAACATGATGTATGAATTTGGAAAACTTATTTTGATAATCTATACAAAAACATCCCACAAAAAGACAGAACCAATTAGAAATTAAAGAAAAATTGAACAAAATTGAATCAGTCATTAAAAACATTCAAAATCTATTAGATTACCCAATAACCCAACGAAAACTAAATGAAAAGCTCAAATCTATAAAATCAAGGAAGGCTTGTGGTCTAGATAACATCAGACATGAAATGCTGAAAAACAGCACACCTGAGTTGCAAAATGCTGTGCTTATTAAACTGTTCAACATGGTATTAACTTGCTGCTTTCCTGATGTCTGGAACCAGGGGCTCATCTCCCCTATCCACAAAAGTGGAGACAAATCAGAACCCAAAAATTACAAGGGAATTTGTGTTAACAGCAACTTGGGAAAGGTTTTCTGTAGCATTTTGAATTCAAGAATTCAAAAATTTCTTCAAGAAAAAATGTAATAAGTAAATGTCAAAAGGGCTTTCTTACTAACCATCGCACTACTGACCATATATACACCTTACACACACAAATTAATAAACATGTCCAGCAAAAAAAGAGGGCAAAATCTTTGCTTGCTTTATTGACTTTAAAAAGTATTTGATTCTATTTGGCACGAAGGACTATTCTACAAAATTGGTGGGAAGGTGTATGACTAAATAAAATGTATATACACAGAAAACAAGTGTGCAATAAAAATCAAAAACCAAAGAACAGAATTATTTTCACAATATTGAGGTGTGAGACAAGGCTGCAGTTTGAGTCCAAATCTTTTCAACATTTATATCAATGGACCCCAGGACTCGCACTATTTGACACAGAGGTGAAATACCTGCTATATGCTGATGATTTGGTACAACTATCACCAACCAAAGAGGGTCTTCAACAGAACATTAATATTCTAGAGCAATATTGACATAATTGGGGCCTGGCAGTAAATTTCCCAAAAATGAAAATCATGATTTTCAAAAAAAACAGATGTCAGTAGCACAATTATAAATTCACCCTAAACAACACCATAATTGAACACACAAAAAATGGCACCTACCTTGGTCGAACCATATCTGCATCGGGAAACTTTAATATGGCATTGAATGCACTCAATGAAAAATCCTGCAGAGCATTGTATGCAATAAAAATACAATTATTCAAAATCAACATCCCAATTAGAATTTGGACCAAAATATTTGACCGTATAATCCTACCAATAGCACTTTACGGAAGTGAGGTTTGGGGGCCACTTAATAAACTGGACTTTAAAATGTGGGACAAACATCCAATTGAAGAATGCTGTCGGGAAATTCTACAAGTCCAGATAAATACACCAACTAATGCATGTAGGGCAGAATTGGGCCGCTTTCCAGTGGTAATGAAAATACAGAAAATATCATTATAATTGTGGCTACATCTAAATTCAAGTCCAAATTCAAGTCTACAATTTAAAGCACAGAAACGAGCCCTCTCAGTCAGCTGGTGTTGAACCTCACCAACCAAGCTGACACCAGCACTGCTTCAAAAGAAATAAACTAAATCATTCCAATAAACAAAATCATGAACCAATCAAACGACTCATATTTACAACATTGGAAAAACGAAACAAAATCCCAAAGCCGACTAAACTGTTATCTGACTCTAAACAGAGAATATGAATTGGCTGATTATCTCTACTCTGTCAGAGATACGAAGCAGAGACAGATCCTTACCAAGTACAGGCTGAGTGACCACCAATTGGCAATAGAAACCGGCAGACATAAAAAGACATGGCTACCTAAAGAGGAGCATGTATGTGGTCAGAAACAGAGATGAACTTTCTCCTTTGCTGTGGTAAGTAAATCTCACAAAGAGATTCATTATTCACAGAAATGACTACATTTATTCCAAATTTTAACTTATTAAATCCAGAGGAAAAACTAAAGAGAGAGACAGAGGCAGAGACACAGAGACACACACACACACACAGAGAGACAGAAACACACACACAGCGAGAGAGAGACAGAGAGACACACACACACACACACACACACACACACACACACACACACACACACACACACACACACACACACACACACACACACACACACACACACACACACACACACACACACACACACACACACACACACACACACACACACACACACACACACACACACACACACACACGCATAGAGACAATGCCCACCCCATGCACCCCACCCCCGCAAAGAGGGCCTCAACATGGAAGTCACACATACACCCAGGCAGTGAGCGGGCAAACAGGCCCAACCCCCACTCTTACACTAGCCCAAGCCAATGGCATGTACCAGATGCTCAGCAGGCTCTGCTCACGCTTACTGGCCTGAGGCCAAACCACACGACCAACAACATAGGACACTTTATGGAACACAAAGCCTTCACCATATCATCCTGGAATATACAAGGCCTGAGGTCATCTGCCTTTGGCCTAAAGAGCAGGAACCCGGACTTCACCAAAGAAATCGGTAATACAGATATTGTCATCCTGCAAGAAACCTGGTATAGAGGAGAAGGACCCACTGGTTGTCCTCTAGGTTACAGAGAGCTGGTAGTCCCATCCACCAAACTACCAGGTGTGAAACAGGGACAGGGACTCAGGGGGTATGCTAATTTGGTATAGAGCAGACCAAACTCACTCCAACTCACTCCATTAAATTAATCAAAACAGGAACATTTTACATTTGGCTAGAAATTCAAAAGAAAATTATCCTAACAGAGAAAAACATCCTCCTGTGTGCTACCTATATCCCCCCACTAGAATCCCCATACTTTAATGAAGGCAGCTTCTTTATCCTGGAGGGGGAAATCAATCATTTCCAGGCCCAGGGACATGTACTAGTCTGTGGCGACCTAAATGCCAGAACCGGACAAGAACCTGACACCCTCAGCACACAGGGGGACAAACACCTGCCTGCAGGTGACAGCATTCCCTCCCCCATATGCCCCCCTAGGCATAACTATGACAATAAAAACGGGTCACAACTCCTGCAGCTCTGTCGCACGCTGGGTATGTACATAGTCAATGGTAGGCTTCGAGGGGACTCCTATGGTAGGTACACCTATAGCTCATCTCTTGGCAGTAGTACTGTAGACTACTTTATCACTGACCTCAACCCAGAGTCTCTCAGAGCGTTCACAGTCAGCCCACTGACACCCCTATCAGACCACAGCAAAATCACAGTCTACTTGAACAGAGCAATACTCAATCATGAGGCATCAAAGCCAAACGAACTGAGTAACATTAAGAAATGCTATAGATGGACGGAATGCAGTTTGTAAACCTACCAAAAAACAATTAAGCAACAACAAATGCAATCCCTTCTAGACAATTTCCCTGGGTAAAACGTTCCACTCTAATAGTGAAGGTGTAAACTTGGCTGTAGAAAATCTTAACAGGATATTTGACCTCTCAGCTTCCCTATCAAATCTAAAAATCTCAAATAGAAAACCGATGAAAATGAACAATAATTACAAATGGTTTGATGAAGAATGCAAAAATCTATGAAAGAAATTGAGAAACCTGTCCAACCAAAAACAGAGACCCGGAAAACCTGAGTCTACACCTTCACTATGGTGAATCACTAAAACAATACAGAAATACACTACGGAAAAAGAAGGAACAGCACGTCAGAAATCAGCTCAATGTAATTGAAGAATCTATAGACTCCAACCACTTCTGGAAAAATTGCAAACAACAACACCCCATTTAGGGGAATAATCTATCCAAAATGGAGATGTATGGGTAAACCACTTCTCCAATATGTTTGGCTCTATAACAATGAATAAAGAGCAAAAATATATACAGGATCAAATACAAATCTTAGAATCAACTATTAAAGACCAGAACCCACTGGATTCTCAAATTGCCTTGAATGAGCTACAGGACAGAATAAAAACCCTCCAACCCAAAAAGGCATGTGGTGTTGTTGGTAATCCTTAATGAAATGATCAAATATTCAGACAACAAATTCCAATTGGCTATACTAAAACTCTTTAACATCGTTAGCTCTGGTATCTTCCCCAATATTTGGAACCAAGGACAGATCACACCAATCCACAAAAGTGGAGACAAATTTGACCCCAATAACCTCCGTGGGATATGCGTCAACAGCAACCTAGGGAAAATCCTCTGCATTATCATTAACCACAGACTCGTACATTTCCTCAATGAAAACAATGTACTGAGCAAATGTCAAATTGGCTTTTTACCAAATTACCGTACAACAGACCATGTATTCACCCTGCACACCCTAATTGACAACCAAACAAACCGAAACAAAGGCAAAGTCTTCTCATGCTTTGTTGCTATACAAATGAATGGAAAGTGGTGTTGGGGGTGAAACATAAGACATGATAAAATCCATGTACACAAACAACAACTGTGCGGTTAATATTGGCAAAAACACACACATTTTGTCCCACAGGGCCGTGGGGCGAGACAGGGATGCAGCTTAAGCCCCACCCTCTTCAACATATATATCAACGAATTGGCACGGGCACTAGAAAAGACTGCAGCACCCGGCCTCACCCTACTAGAATCTGAAGTTATATGTCTACTGTTTGCTGATGATCTGGTGCTTCTGCCGCCAACCAAGGAGGGCCTGCAGCAGCACATAGATATTCTGCACAGATTCTGCCAGACCTGGGCCCTGACAGTAAATCTCAGTAAGAATAAAAGTCGCCAGGACCACAAATACAAATTCCATCTAGACACCATTGCCCTAGAGCACACAAAAAACTATACATACCTTGGCCTAAACATCAGCGCCACAGGTGACTCCCACAAAGATGTGAAGGATCTGAGAGACAAGGCAAGAAGAGCATTCTATGCCATCAAGAGGAACATAACATTCAACATACCAGTTAGGAGCTGGCAAAAAATACTTGATTCAGTATAGAACCCATTGTGAGGTCTGGGGTCCGCTCACCAACCAAGATTTCACAAAATGGGACAAACACCAAATTGAGATGCATGCAGAATTCTGCAAAAATATCTCCATGTACAACGTAGAAGACCAAATAATGCATGCAGAGGAGAATTAGGCCGATACCCACTAATTATTAAAATCCAGAAAAGTGCCGTTAAATTCTACAACCACCCAAAAGGAAGTAATTCCCAAACCTTCCATAACAAAGCCATCACCTACAGAGAGATGAACCTGGGGAAGAGTCCCCTAAGCAAGCTGGTCCTGGGGCTCTGTTCACAAACACATCCCACAGAGCCCCAGGACAGCAGCACAATTAGACCCAAGCAATCATGAGAAAACAAAAAGATAGTTACTTGACACATTGGAAAGAATTAACAAAAAAACAGAGCAAACTAGAATGCTATTTGGCCCTGAACAGAGAGTACACAGTGGCAGAATACCTGACCACTGTGACTGACCCAAACTTAAGGAAAGCTTTGACTATGTACAGACACAGTTAGCATAGCCTTGCTATTGAGAAATGCTGCCGTAGGCAGACATGGCTCTCAAGAGAAGACAGGCTATGTGCACACTGCCCACAAAATGAGGTGGAAACTGAGCTGCACTTCCTAACCTCCTGCCCAATGTATGACCATATTAGAGACACATATTTCCCTAAGATTACACAGATCCACAAAGAATTCGAAAACAAACCCAATTCTGATAAACTCCCATATCTACTGGGTGGAATTCCACAGTGTGCCATCACAGCAGCACGATTTGTGACCTGTTGCCACAAGAAAAGGACAACCAGTGAAAAACAAACACCATTGTAAATACAACCCATATTTACGCTTATTTATTTTCCCTTGTGTACTTTAACCATTTGTACATTGTTACAACACTGGATATATACATAATATGACATTTGTAATGTCTTCATTGTTTTGAAACTTCTGTATGTGTAATGTTTACTGTTAATTTTGATTGTTTATTTCACTTTTGTATATTATCTACCTCACTTGCTTTGGCAATGTTAACACATGTTTCCCATGCCAATAAAGCCCCTTGAATTGAATTGAATTGAGAGAGAGCCACACATACAGAGAGAGAGACAGAGAAAGAGAGAGAGAGACACACACACACACACACTGAGAGAGAGAGACAGAGAAAGAGAGAGAGACACACACACACACACACTGAGAGAGAGAGACAGAGACACAGAGAGAGAGAGAGAGAGAGAGAGAGAGAGAGAGAGAGAGAGAGAGAGAGAGAGAGAGAGAGAGAGAGAGAGAGAGAGAGAGAGAGAGAGAGACAGAGAGAGAGAGAGAGAGAGAGAGAGAGAGAGAGAGAGAGAGAGAGAGAGAGAGAGAGAGAGAGAGAGAGAGAGAGACAGAGACAGAGAGACAGAGAGAGAGAGAGAGAGAGAGACAGAGAGAGAGAGAGAGAGAGAGAGAGAGAGAGAGAGAGAGAGAGAGAGAGAGAGAGAGAGAGAGAGAGAGAGAGAGAGAGAGAGAGAGAGAGAGAGAGAGAGAGAGAGAGAGAGAGAGAGAGAGAGAGAGAGAGAGAGAGAGAGAGAGAGAGAGAGAGAGAGAGAGAGAGAGAGAGAGAGAGAGAGAGAGAGAGAGAGAGAGAGAGAGAGAGAGAGAGAGAGAGAGAGAGAGAGAGAGAGAGAGAGAGAGAGAGAGAGAGAGAGAGAGAGAGACACAGAGAGAGAGAGAGAGAGAGAGAGAGAGAGAGAGAGAGAGAGAGAGAGAGAGAGAGAGAGAGAGAGAGAGAGAGAGAGAGAGAGAGAGAGAGAGAGAGAGAGAGAGAGAGAGAGAGAGAGAGAGAGAGAGAGAGAGAGAGAGAGAGAGAGAGAGAGAGAGAGAGAGAGAGAGAGAGAGAGAGAGAGAGAGAGAGAGAGACAGAGACAGAGACACAGAGAGAGAGAGAGAGAGAGAGAGAGAGAGAGAGAGAGAGAGAGAGAGAGAGAGAGAGAGAGAGAGAGAGAGAGAGAGAGAGAGAGAGAGAGAGAGAGAGAGAGAGTAGGAGAGAGAGACACACACACAGAGAGATAGAATAGATGATTAAACAAGCTGACCCATAAGAGAGAGAGAGAGAGAGAGAGAGAGAGAGAGAGAGAGAGAGAGAGAGGTACATGTGTATATTTATCCAGTAGGGTGGATGTATGCTGCTCCCTGTCTCTCTCTGTGTTTCATCTCTCTGCCTGACTCATGTCTGCTCATGCATCTGCATCACTGCACCCATCTCTCTCTCTCTCTCTCCTCATTCCCCTCTCAAACACAGTCATGTAATGTACAGTTGAAGTCGGATGTTTACATATATTTTGGTTGGAGTCATTAAAACTAGTTTTTCAACCACTCCACAATTTTGTTGTTAACAAACTATAGTTTTGGCAAGTCGGTTAGGATATCTACTTTGTGCATGACACAGGTCAACAATGACACAATGCATGACACAATTCCAACAATTGTTTACAGACACATTATTTAACTTATAATTCACTGTATCACAATTCCAGTGGGTCAGAAGTTTACATACACTAAGTTGACTGTGCCGTTAAACAGCTTGGAAAATTCCAGAAAATTATGTCATAGCTTAAGAAGCTTCTGATTGACATAATTTGAGTCAATTGGGGGTGTACCTGTGGATGTATTTCAAGGCCTTCCTTCAAACTCAGTGCCTCTTTGCTTGACATCATGGGAAATTCAAAAGAAATCAGCCAAGACCTCAGAAAGAACATTGTAGACCTCCACAATTCTGGTTCATCCTTGGGAGCAATTTCCAAACGCATGAAGGTTCATCTGTACGCAAGTATAAACACGCAGCCATCATGGGACCACGCAGCCATCATACCCTTCAGGAAGGAGACGCGTTCTGTCTCCTAGAGGTGTGGGGTGGGGAAGAGAGAGGGATGAGAGAGAGATGTGGGGAAGAGAGAGGGATGAGAGGGAGAGTTGGGGAAGAGGGGGATGAGAGAGAGGTAGGGAAGAGAGAGGGGTGAGAGAGAGTTAGGGAAGAGAGAGGGATGAGGGAGAGAGGTGGGGAAGAGATAGAGAGAGATGTTGGGAAAAGAGAGGGATGAGAGAGAGAGATGGGGAAGTGAGAGGGGTGAGAGGGAGAGGTTGGGAAGAGAGAGGGATGAGAGAGAGGTGGGGAAGATATAGGGATGAGAGAGAGAGGTGGGGAAGAGAGAGTGATGAGAGAGAGGTGGGGAAGAGCGAGGGATGAGGGAGAGAGGTGGGGAAGAGAGAGAGAGATGTTGGGAAGAGAGAGGGATCAGAGAGACAGAGGTGGGGAAGAGAGAAGGATGAGAGAGAGAGAGGTAGGTAGGGAGAAAGGGATGAGGGAGAGAGAGCCATGAGAGAGAGAGAGAGAGAGAGGGGGGGGAGAGGGAGAGAGAGGTGGGGAAGAGAGAGGGATGAGAGAGAGGTGGGGAAGAGAGAGGGATGAGAGAGAGTGAGAGAGAGGTAGGGAAGAGAGAAGGATGCGAGAGCGAGAGATAGGTAGGGAGAAAGGGATGAGGGAGAGAGAGCTAGGTAAGAGAGAGGGATGAGAGAGAGAGGTGGGGAAGAGGGGGATGAGAGAGAGAGAGAGAGAGAGAGAGAGAGAGAGAGAGAGAGAGAGAGAGAGAGAGAGAGAGAGATTGAGGAGGGATTCTGTACTGTAGATGGACAGTGAACGTCCCCAGGTTCAGGTAGACGGCAGCTTTTTCTCTCTTCCTCTCCTTCTTTTCCTTCCGTCGACGCAGGGAGGGAGAAGGGGAATGAGAAGCAAAGAGAACACACGCATGCACTGTCACACACACCATCAAACGTGTCACAGTATCTAGCCATATGGGCCAAGTCACAATATTGCAGTTTTATGCAAACACCTACGCATACTGTACACAATAAACATGCATGTGTCCTGCCTTCACCCATCCATATATTTACGGTAGTCCTATTCACCGTGCCATGCTGAGGCGTGCTGACAGGCAGGTGGAGGGGTTGGTAATTGTGGCGTCGGTAGATGACGTGGGGAGATGAATGTACGTTATTCTCTCCAGAAGTCAGCAGCGCGTAGCAGCACTCCACTAATCGGTGAGAGGGGCTCCACATGTACGTAATGTGTTGCTAAGCAGGAGAGATTCTGCCATGCTCTGTGTGTATGTGGCACTGTGTGTGTGTGTGTGTGTGTGTGTGTGTGTGTGTGTGTGTGTGTGTGTGTGTGTGTGTGTGTGTGTGTGTGTGTGTGTGTGTGTGTGTGTGTGTGTGTGTGTGTGTGTGTGTCTGCACTCTTAGAAAAAAAGGTGCTATCTAGAACCTGAAAGGGTTCTTCGGCTGTCCCCCCTAGCAGAACCTTTTGAAGAACTCTTTTTTTTTGTTCCGGGTACAACCCTTTCCACAGAGGGTTCCATGTGGAACCCAAAATGGTTCTACCTGGAACCAGAAAGGGTTATTCTACAGGACCGCCCAATAACCTTTAATGTTATTTTTAAGAACGTGGGTGTGTCTATATTCTGCGTGCGTGAACGTTCATGTGTACAGTCTCATGATATCTGGCTCAGGGTTATTCTCATCGGTAGTGATGAGATTCGGAGAGGGAGAGAGAAGAGTTGTGGCTGTTGGTAGGCAAAGTGAAAGAGTGCGAGACTGAAGGGAATTCCTCTGAGAGTTGTGCTGGGGGGGGGGGGGGGGGGACAAGAGCCCCATTCTGCCACCACATTTAAACTTTCAACAGGCACTTAAGAGGAACAGCACAGAAAATGCATATTTCTGGAAGAGGCTGCACACGGGCACTTGTGAAGAGAGAGGCGGAGTGCTGTGATTTGTGTGTGTGAGGTGTGTAAAACAGGACAGCCGGCAGTAAAGGGGAGGGAGGGAGGGAGGGAGGGAGGGGAGGGAGGGAGGGAGGGAGGGAGGGAGGGAGGGAGGGAGGGAGGGAGGGAGGGAGGGAGGGAGGGAGGGAGGGAGGGGGAGGGAGGGAGGGAGGGAGGGAGGGAGGGAGGCCAGGGTGTCTTAATGGAGACGTTTTTGCTTCACTAATTTTAGTGGGCCTTTTAACAGCATGGGCCTCTCTCCTCTCCTACTGTCTCTCTCTATCTCTCCCCCTCTCTTCAATACTTTGCTCGCTCCCCTCTCTTCTCTCTCCCTCGGTCCCTACATCTCCAGTTAATTTAATGAAGGGTCGCCCGATTGCTTTTAGCATTAATATTCCAATACCAAATAATGTAAATAATGAATGCTCTCTCTCTCTCTCTCCTTTCTCTCTTTTCCCTCTTTTCTCTCTTTTCTTTCTCTCTCTGTCTCTGTCTCTGTCTCTCTGTCTCTCTGTCTCTCTCTCTCTCTCTCTCTCTGTCTCTGTCTCTGTCTCTGTCTCTCTGTCTCTCTCTCTCTCTCTCTCTCTCTCTCTCTCTCTCTCTCTCTCTCTCTCTCTCTCTCTCTCTCTCTCTTCCTTTCTCTCTTTTCCCTCTTTTCTCTCTTTTCTTTCTCTCTCTGTCTCTGTCTCTCTGTCTCTCTGTCTCTCTGTCTCTCTCTCTCTCTCTCTCTCTCTCTCTCTCTCTCTCTCTCTCTCTCTCTCTCTCTCTCTCTCTCTCTCTCTCTCTCTCTCTCTCTCTCTCTCTCTCTCTGTGTCTCTGTTTCTCTCTCTCTCTCTGTCTCTGTCTCTGTCTCTGTCTCTGTCTCTGTCTCACTCTCTCTCTCGCTCTCTCTCTGTCTCTCTCTCTCTCGCTCTCTCTCTCCCGGCTGGATGATGTTGAGCCCCATCTGTCGTCTCTTTGGTGGCATTGAGCGCTCCCCCTGGGCACAGAGGAGAAGATAGGGGGAGATAGAGAGAGCAGAATGGAGAAGAGAGAGAGGGGGAAGCAGAACAGCCGAGACAGAGCAATGTGTTGGTGTATGTTTAAGGTCCCCTCGCTGTTGTATTGACGAACCCAAAAGGTGTGGTGTGTGTAAGTTGGTGTGTTGACATACACACATGCCTGTGTGTGTGTCTTTATGTGTGTGTATGTGCGTGATTGCAGCTGTGTTGCTTTGGGCCCTTTTCGATGTAATAAAATATCCTTCTCTCTGATGTCATCACTGTGCGTCTGGGTGTGTGTTTGTCAGTTTATACTGGCGGGGAGTGATACTGGGCTGGCAATGATGTGCTCTGCAGACACTGAATGCTCGGAGTGGAATCCGCCTGGGCGGATTCGAGAGGGAGAGACAGAGATCTGAGAGAAAGTGGGACGGAGAGATAGAGGTGGAGATACAGAGGTATTCGGCGTTGTCTGCTCTGCCCACTGTCTGGTCTGGAGGCCCCTTGCAAAATTGTAATGAGTTGAGCTAATTCATTTAGACCTAGCCCATGCCAACAGATGGCTAAAAGACACACGGCAGACGCTTAGGGAGTCACTCCTTTCTCCCCCCTCTCTCTCTCTCTCTCTCTCTCTCTCTCTCTCTCTCTCTCTCTCTCTCTCTCTCTCTCTCTCTCTCTCTCTCTCTCTCTCTCTCTCTCTCTCTCTCTCTCTCTCTCTCTCTCTCTCTCTCTCTCTCTCTCTCTCTCTCTCTCTCTCCCCCTCTCGCTCTCTCTCCTTTCTCTCCTCTCTCTCTCATCCTCTTCCTCTTCGTCCCCCCATCCAGCAGTGCAAAGCCAGCCTACCTATCAACACAAAATGGTTTGTGTGTGTGTCAGGTTGGGAGGTGACCACCTTGAGTGTGTGTAATTGTTTAATGGGCTGAGTACACACATGGGTGCCCCAGGGGCCTGAGCCCAGGGTCTGAAACGCACAGCAGATCAATCACATGCACTACCATGGTACCAACACCATATATACACACACACACACGCCATTTCTCAATACTGGTGGCAATGCACCACAGCTCTGATGTATGCTTATCGATGAGCTTGGAGATGAGCTTGGAGCGTGTGTGTGCCTCTGTTATTTCATGTATGAGCTGATGTATGTATTCAGGAGAGAGACAGAGAAAACTGTGCTTTCCAGGTGTGTGTTAGTGTGTGTATCTGTTCTTGACTGGGCTGAAGGGGGTGGGTGTGGGGGGATGTGGGGGGGGTAGAGAGTGCAGAAGGTAAGAAGGAAAAATATTAGTTTTGGGTTTTGTATAAATGGCTACATTTGTCTGTGGCTGCACTCGTTCGTGTAAACACCGTTCCGACATCAGATTGCTCGCTCACCCCTGCCCCCGCCCCCACCCTCCATCCACCCCACCCCACTGCAAACCACTTAAACCCCCACCACCCCACACACACATCATCTACTCACATACTCTAACCACTCTGGTGTTTCTGCAACCCGAAGCCATTTCTGAGGAGTTTCCTCTTAGTACTTGAGCAGAGAAAACGCATGAAACTTTAAAACCGGAGGAGCGAGACAGAGACGGGGGACATCAAAGCACAGTCGCACGCAGCCTCCCTCCTCAGCATGTCTCCAAGGGGTCCCAGCCAGGCGGTTGAGGGAGGTGAGGGCGGGGAGAGATGACTAGGGAAAGCACGCAGCCTCCCTCCTCAGCATGTCTCCAAGGGGTCCCAGCCAGGCGGGTGAGGGAGGTGAGGGTGGGGAGAGATGACTAGGAAAGCACGCAGCCTCCCTCCTCAGCATGTCTCCAAGGGGTCCCAGCCAGGCGGGTGAGGGAGGTGAGGGCGGGGAGAGATGACTAGGGAAAGCACGCAGCCTCCCTCCTCAGCATGTCTCCAAGGGGTCCCAGCCAGGCGGGTGAGGGAGGTGAGGGCGGGGAGAGATGACTAGGGAAAGCACGCAGCCTCCCTCCTCAGCATGTCTCCAAGGGGTCCCAGCCAGGCGGGTGAGGGAGGTGAGGGTGGGGAGAGATGACTAGGGAAAGCACGCAGACTCCCTCCTCAGCATGTCTCCAAGGGGTCCCAGCCAGGCGGGTGAGGGAGGTGAGGGCGGGGAGAGATGACTAGGGAAAGCACACAGCCTCCCTCCTCAGCATGTCTCCAAGGGGTCCCAGCCAGGCGGGTGAGGGAGGTGAGGGCGGGGAGAGATGACTAGGGAAAGCACGCAGCCTCCCTCCTCAGCATGCCTCCAAGGGGTCCCAGCCAGGCGGGTGAGGGAGGTGAGGGTGGGGAGAGATGACTAGGGAAAGCACGCAGCCTCCCTCCTCAGAATGTCTCCAAGGGGTCCCAGCCAGGCGGGTGAGGGAGGTGAGGGTGGGGAGAGATGACTAGGGAAAGCACGCAGCCTCCCTCCTCAGCATGCCTCCAAGGGGTCCCAGCCAGGCGGGTGAGGGAGGTGAGGGTGGGGAGAGATGACTAGGGAAAGCACGCAGCCTCCCTCCTCAGCATGCCTCCAAGGGGTCCCAGCCAGGCGGGTGAGGGAGGTGAGGGTGGGGAGAGATGACTAGGGAAAGCACGCAGCCTCTCTCCTCAGCATGCCTCCAAGGGGTCCCAGCCAGGCGGGTGAGGGAGGTGAGGGTGGGGAGAAATGACTAGGGAAAGCATGCAGCCTCCCTCCTCAGCATGCCTCCAAGGGGTCCCAGCCAGGCGGGTGAGGGAGGTGAGGGTGGGGAGAGATCTGAGGTGAGTGCTGGACTGAGGAGAGATGACTAGGGAAAGCTGGGAGGCTTTCACCAAGCATCTCTGGCTTGTCTGTGTGTCACATAAAGCGTCTGCTAAATAGCCTATATTATTATATTTATTATATTTTATAACATCTCCACTTTCTTTACCCTGTCCCACCGGCCCCCCTACCTCCCTACCACTCTTTCAGAGACAAAATGTTGGATAAAGTAATTTCACAGATTCGTCTGGTTTTATTCTTTGTATGCTATAATAAAGTGTGTTAGATCCGTCTGGTGTTACCTGTCATGTATTTAGTGTTATTTACGCTGTTCCAAACAGGTAGACAAATCATATTGTAATCCACCTGCACCTGTTTGTCACGCAAAATTTGAACGCAGTGTTCCCTCCTTCTTGATCCACTTCCTATTGTTATTATTACAATTATTATTGTAGGCACTGTGTGGTAGCCTTGTATAACCAGCATCGAGCTGTAGGCCTAAGAGCGCGTCCTGTTTAGTCTTAATTTCCGTAACTTACTTAGGCCAACATTTCAATATGTATTGGCTACTTGTATCAATCAGTCAGTCAGTCATTCATTTATGCCATCACACAGCATAGAAGACGTTCGTGCTTTGAAATTACCATCAAACATTTAAGTTTTATGATGAAACAACAAAGGGAGCTTTGAATATTTAGCCTAAACAATAAATAAATGGCAAATCATGAATGAAAGCAACTGTTTTTAGTCTGCTGTAATAAAGGCTTTATATGTATATTGTTTGTTAGAACAGACTCTCTGGTACACTTATTTACTTAGTGTTGTTTACACTGTTCCAAACGGTCAGAAAAAGAGAATAATATTGTAATCCAACAACAACTGTTTGGTACAAATAATACTGACGCAGCACTCCTGTCCCCTCCTTTTTCTCTATTAATTTCCACAATACGTCCAATGTCTTCCACAGATCTGACTTTCCCCTTTCCCGCCTGAGCAACCAGTAAACTATTCACCGTTTTGAGTTTCTTTTTCATGTCCTCCGCATGCATTTTGCTGTCATGTGTTACTGTGTTCGGAGTTTGTTGATGTGATTATGATAGGCTATAAGTCAGGCCCTATTGGCCACATGCATATGACACCTACATGTTTCACATACAGTGAGCAAGGGTTGAGGGAGTAGGGAATGTTTTTCTGAAATAAATTAGGGATTTCGGTGGCAGAACGTTTCAGTCAGAAACAAGTAAGAAACAAAATGGCTGAAATTATGTTTCAGCTTCAGCACAGACAGCGCAATAAACACTTGCTGTGCCGGGGTGCCTTTTCTGCCTCAGTAGGGAGGAGAGTGAGACAATGCGCACGAGTCACACAGGCACTCACTGTCATTTTTTTACACAGTGTGACAATTGAGCTCTTTCTTGAGGCATTTGTGTATCTTAAACAGTAGGCTACGCTTAAAGCATCAGACAAGCTCAGTGCATACAGTCGATTGTATTCAAACACATAAGGTGTGTCTGCCTACAGTATATGTTGAAAAATAAATGTCGACATCTCTACCAATCGAAAAAGGAGTAGAAAGAGAAGGGTAGAACAGGAAAGTAATGACAGACTGAGAGAGACAGATGGGGAGCTGGCAAACATGTAGTACTTCCACATTAAGAGTGTGTGTGTGTGTGTGTGTGTGTGTGTGTGTGTGTGTGTGTGTGTGTGTGTGTGTGTGTGTGTGTGTGTGTGTGTGTGTGTGTGTGTGTGTGTGTGTGTGTGTGTGTGTGTGTGTGTGTGTGTGTGTGTGTGTGTGTGTGTGTGTGTGCATACGTGCGTCCGTGCCACAATAGTGGTAATTATCTTGGCCGTGGAGGGCGCAGAGGGGTGGGGGAGAGAAAATGAGGGAGAAAAGGAGAGAGAGAGAGGGGGAGGGGGAGGGAGAGGCAGTAAAACAGGAATATAATCACAGGCCTTTGTGTGAGAGGGAGCAGAGGGCAACTCAGTGTCAGCTGTTATTGAGTGCTTATCCCCTAACACCCTGCTCCGAGCGCGCGCACACACACACTGACACATGTATACACACACACTGACACATGTATACACACACACTGAGACATGTATACACACACACTGACACATGTATACACACACACTGAGACATGTATACACACACACACTGACACATGTATACACACACACTGAGACATGTATACACACACACTGAGACATGTATACACACACACTGAGACATGTATACACACACACACTGAGACATGTATACACACACTGAGACATGTATACACACACTGAGACATGTATAGACACACACTGACACATGTATACACACACACTGACACATGTATACACACACACTGAGACATGTATACACACACACTGAGACATGTATACACACACACACACACACACACACACACACACACACACACACACACACACACACACACACACACACACACACACACACACACACACACACACACACACACACACACACGTATACACACACACTGAGACATGTATACACACACACACTGAGACATGTATACACACACACTGACAGACACACACACACACTGAGACATGTATACACACACACACTGAGACATGTATACACACACACTGAGACATGTATACACACACACTGAGACATGTATATACACACACTGAGACATGTATACACACACACTGAGACATGTATACACACACACTGAGACATGTATATACACACACTGAGACATGTATACACACACACTGAGACATGTATACACACACACTGAGACATGTATACACACACACTGAGACATGTATATACACACACTGAGACATGTATACACACACACTGACACATGTATACACACACACTGAGACATGTATACACACACACTGAGACATGTATACACACACACTGACACATGTATACACACACACACACACACAACACACACTGACACATGTATACACACAAACTGACACATGTATACACACACACACACACATACACACACAACACAACACACACTGACACATGTATACACACACACACACTGACACATGTACACACACACAATGACAAATATATACCCACACACACACTGACACATACTGTATATATATATATATATATATATATATACACATACACACCGACACATGTACACACACACACACACACACACACACACACACACACACACACACACACACACACACACACACACACACACACACACACACACACACACACACACACACACACACACACACACACACACACACACACACACACACACACTGAGACATATATACACACACACTGACACATGTATACACACACACTGAGACATGTATACACACACACTGGGACATGTATACACACACACTGACACATGTATACACACACAATGAGACATGTATACACACACACTGACACATGTATACACACACACTGACACATGTATACACACACACTGACACATGTATACACACACACACACACACACACACACTGAGACATGTATACACACACACTGACACATGTATACACACACACACACACACACTGAGACATGTATACACACACACTGACACATGTATACACACACACACACACACACACACACACACACACACACACACACACACACACACACACACACACACTGAGACATGTATACACACACACTGACACATGTATACACACACACTGACACATGTATACACACACACTGACACATGTATACACACACACTGACACATATACACACACTGATGCAAACACACACACACAAAAGCATGCATTTTCACACCTAGACAGACAGTTTGACAGGCTTTCTAATGCCAAACAAGCCAGTTGTCCGTGGTAACTGGTGTTAGCGTCCCAGTGGTGTCATAACTACAGGTAATACTAGCTAGTTCATTCATTACCCTCTCATTGAGGTTTCCTATGGAAACCAGTGTCTCAACATGTACTGTAACATCCCATTGAAAACACAAGACAGGACTCCACATAGAACTATTGAACGGTGTCTGTAAGATGTGTGTAAGGGAATAGAAAAGACAGGTTAGCAGAGAGAATAGAGTGAATAGGATGTAGGGAAAAGACCTTAGCTGTGTGAGTATACAGTGTGACAGAGTAATTAGGGTGAAACTGAAGACCTGGAGAAAGTCACGATGAGGTGAGCGACCCTAGCAGTGTAAATGTATGAGGGAGAGAACAGGACAGAGAGCATGAAGGGGAGAGGGTTAAACACCCGGGGTGTGTTGAGGCCAGCTCTGGCCTCATCAATAATTCCACACCTTGGACTTGATCCCTTAACCCTGAGGATCTCATTCTATTGACTACTGACTGCGGGAAACCTCCAGGTCTAAATTGGGCTTGACATCTGGGATTACTTTCTCTTTCTACCCACTCTCTCTCTCTCTCTCCCCCCTCTCTCTCTCTCTCTCACATGCTTGATCTCGATTTCTCCTCTCTCTCTCTCTCTCTCTCTCTCTCTCTCTCTCTCTCTCTCTCTCTCTCTCTCTCTCTCTCTCTCTCTCTCTCTCTCTCTCTCTCTCTCTCTCTCTCTCTCTCTCTCTCTCTCTCTCTCTCTCTCTCTCTCTCTCTCTCTCTCTCTTCTATAGGGAAGGCTTAGTCCCTACATGTCCTCAATGATAAATAAATGTTTCGCTTTGTCTCCTCATCAATTATGTAGCCTTACTTTAAGTGCTGCTGTGGGGGCTTCTATTCTCTCTCTGTCTTTGCCTTATGCTTTCATTCTCTCCATCTCTCGCTCCCTCCATCGCTCCATCCCTCTTTCCCAGGTCAAGGGGTAGATGCGGGGCGAGAAACCGAGAAAGGCACTCAGAGCTGACAATAGTACTTCCGACCCTACCTGTGGCTCAGAGAGTGAGGTGCCGCGCTTCATGGACGTAACAGGAGGGATGGAGGGTTGAGAGAAGATGGAGGGATAGAGGAAGAGGATGATGGACGGAGAATGTGTTGATAAGTGGAGGGATTTAACCAACAGTTGCCGGGTAATCTGGTTTGTCCTGCCCATTGTCTTCGTGCTCTCCTTTTTTACTCGTTTTTCGTAATCTCCTCTTTTCACAATTGATGTTGATCCTTCCTAATCCTTTGTGCCGGTAGGTTTGTCTTTGAGTTGCCATGACATAACATTACCACACACTTGTTGTTGCATTCTATCATGACATGATGGGGAAGCGTGAAGAGCCGTTGAAAGAACGGAGTGGGAGAGAAGACGATGAGAGAGAGAGAGAACTAAACGAGAGATAGAGAGGGCCACGGAGTCACTGTCGTCATAACAGCAACGCAATTTCCCATCTCCACGGCAGTGTTTTGACAGGCTTTCTAATGCCAAACAAGCCAGTTTCCCGCGGTAACTGGTGGTAGCGTCCCAGTGGTGTCATGGAGACGGTGTCGTACCGACCGTTTTGGTTAGGCGTGTGGACGCGGTAGTGCCACCTTTCGCAGCGGGACCGCGTCAAAGATGGGACGTCACGTTGACCGACGGAACAGGGGAGAGGGGAAGAGAACGGGGCAAAGACCCGGTGAGATATAAGGCGTGATGAGCGGAGAGAGGGATGGAGTGGCAGGGAGAGAGTTAGAGGAAGAGAGGGATGGAGTGGCAGGGAGAGAGTTAGAGGAAGAGAGGGATGGAGTGGCAGGGAGAGAGTTAGAGGAAGAGAGGGATGGAGTGGCAGGGAGAGAGTTAGAGGAAGAGAGGGATGGAGTGGCAGGGAGAGAGTTAGAGGAAGAGAGGGATGGAGTGGCAGGGAGAGAGTTAGAGGAAGAGAGGGATGGAGTGGCAGGGAGAGAGTTAGAGGAAGAGAGGGATGGAGTGGCAGGGAGAGAGTTAGAGGAAGAGAGGGATGGAGTGGCAGGGAGAGAGTTAGAGGAAGAGAGGGATGGAGTGGCAGGGAGAGAGTTAGAGGAAGAGAGGGATGGAGTGGCAGGGAGAGAGTTAGAGGAAGAGAGGGATGGAGTGGCAGGGAGAGAGTTAGAGGAAGAGAGGGATGGAGTGGCAGGGAGAGAGTTAGAGGAAGAGAGGGATGGAGTGGCAGGGAGAGAGTTAGAGGAAGAGAGGGATGGAGTGGCAGGGAGAGAGTTAGAGGAAGAGAGGGATGGAGTGGCAGGGAGAGAGTTAGAGGAAGAGAGGGATGGAGTGGCAGGGAGAGAGTTAGAGGAAGAGAGGGATGGAGTGGCAGGGAGAGAGTTAGAGGAAGAGAGGGATGGAGTGGCAGGGAGAGAGTTAGAGGAAGAGAGGGATGGAGTGGCAGGGAGAGAGTTAGAGGAAGAGAGGGAAGGAAGGAGAGGTGGCCTAGAAGGGAAGGGCAGGGTGATTGACAGTAGTCAGTTTATAGCACACTGACCGCAGCGCCCTGCTCTACTCTAAAACCTCCATCACAGCGTGTGCGTGTATTACTTAACCGGGTAGGCCAGTTGAGAACAGGTTCTCATTTGCAACTGCGACCTGGCCAAGATAAAGCACAAGCAGTGTAACACAGACAACAACACAGAGTTACACATGGAGTAAACAATAAACAAGCCAATAACACAATAAACAAGTCAATAAACACAGTAGGGAAAAAATATATACATTGTGTGCAAAAGGCATGAGGAGGTAGGCAATAAATAGGCCATAGGAGTGAATAATTACAATTTAGCAGATTAACACTGGAGTGATAAATGATCAGATGATGATGTGCAAGTAGA
>NC_060191.1:35906610-35961610 GCF_021184085.1 Oncorhynchus gorbuscha | reverse complement strand
CACCCCAACACCTTCCTGCTATCTGTCTCTCTCCCTGTCTCTCTCCCTGTCTCTCTCCCTGTCTCTCTCTACCCCCCACCCCTAATACACCCCAACACCTTCCTGCTATCTGTCTCTCTCCCTGTCTCTCTCCCTGTCTCTCTCTGTCTCACTCTACCCCCACCCTAATACACCCCAACACCTTCCTGCTATCTGTCTCTCTCCCTGTCTCTCTCTCTGTCTCCCCCCCCACCCCTAATACACCTCTATACCTTCCTGCTATCTGTCTCTCTCCCTGTCTCTCTCTATCCCCCACCCCTAGTACACCCTAAACCTTCCTGCTATCTGTCTCTCTCCCTGTCTCTCTCTACCCCCCACCCCTAATACACCCCAACACCTTCCTGCTATCCTTCTCCCTTCTCTCTCCCTGTCTCTCTCTACCTCCCACCCCTAATACACCTCTATACCTTCCTGCTATCTGTCTCTCTCCCTGTCTCTCTCTACCCCCCACCCCTAATACACCCCTACACCTTCCTGCTATCTGTCTTCTCCCTGTCTCTCTCCCTGTCTCTCTCTACCCCCACCCCTAATACACCCCAACACCTTCCTGCTATCCTGTCTCTCCCTGTGTCTCTCTACCCCCCACCCCTAATATCCCCAACACCTTCCTGCTATCTGTCTCTCTCCCTGTCTCTCTCTACCCCCCACCCCTAAACCTTCCTGCTATCTTCTCTGGCTCTCTCCCTGTCTCTCTCTACCCCCCACCCCTAATACACCCCTACACCTTCCTGCTATCTGTCTCTCTCCCTGTCTCTCTCCCTGTCTCTCTCCCTACCCCCCCCCCCCTAATACACCCCTACACCTTCCTGCTATCTGTCTCTCTCCCTGTCTCTCTCCCTGTCTCTCTCTACCCCCCACCCCTAATACACCCCTACACCTTCCTGCTATCTGTCTCTCTCCCTGTCTCTCTCTACCCCCCACCCCTAATACACCCCTACACCTTCCTGCTATCTGTCTCTCTCCCTGTCTCTCTCTCCCCCCACCCCTAATACACCCCAACACCTTCCTGCTCTCTCTCCCTGTCTCTCTCCCTGTCTCTCTCTACCCCCACCCCTAATACACCCCTACACCTTCCTGCTATCTGTCTCTGTCTCTCTCCCTGTCTCTCTCTACCCCCCACCCCTAATACACCCCAACACCTTCCTGCTATCCTTCTCTCTGTCTCTCTCCCTGTCTCTCTCTACCCCCACCCCTAATACACCCCAACACCTTCCTGCTATCTGTCTCTCTCCCTGTCTCTCTCTACCCCCCACCCCTAATACACCCCAACACCTTCCTGCTATCTGTCTCTCTCCCTGTCTCTCTCTACCCCCCACCCCTAATACACCCCAACACCTTCCTGCTATCTGTCTCTCTACCCCCACCCCTAATACCCCCAACACCTTCCTGCTATCTGTCTCTCTCCCTGTCTCTCTCTACCCCCCACCCCTAATACACCCCTACACCTTCCTGCTATCTGTCTCTCTCCCTGTCTCTCTCCCTGTCTCTCTCCCTGTCTCCTCTACCCCCCACCCTAATACACCCCTACACCTTCCTGCTATCTGTCTCTCTCCCTGTCTCTCTCTACCCCCCACCCCCCACCTAATACACCCACTACACCTTCCTGCTATCTGTCTCTCTCCCTGTCTCTCTCTATCCCCCACCCCTAGTACACCTCCCCCACCCCCCCTAATATCACCCCAACACCTTCCTGCTATCTGTCTCTCTCCCTGTCTCTCTCTACCCCCACCCCTAATACCCCTAACACCTTCCTGCTATCTGTCTCTCTCCCTGTCTCTCTCTACCCCCCACCCCTAATACACCTCTAACCTTCCTGCTATCTGTCTCTCTCCCTGTCTCTCTCCCTGTCTCTCTCTACCCCCCCCCCTAATACACCCCCAACACCTTCCTGCTGTCTCTCTCCCTGTCTCTCTCTACCCCCCACCCCTAATACACCCCTACACCTTCCTGCTATCTGTCTCTCTCCCTGTGTCTCTCTACCCCCACCCCTAATACACCCCAACACCTTCCTGCTATCTGTCTCTCTCCCCCTGTCTCTCTCTACCCCCACCCCTAATACACCCCAACACCTTCCTGCTATCTATCTCTGTCTCTCTCCCTGTCTCTCTCTACCCCCCCCACCCCTAATACACCCCTACACCTTCCTGCTATCTGTCTCTCTCCCTGTCTCTCTCCCTGTCTCTCTCTACCCTCTCTACCCCCACCCGTAATACACCCCTACACCTTCCTGCTATCTGTCTCTCCCTGTCTCTCTGTCTCTCCCTGTCTACCCCCCCACCCCTAATACACCCCTACACCTTCCTGCTATCTGTCTCTCTCCCTGTCTCTCTCTACCCCCCACCCCTAATACACCCCAACACCTTCCTGCTATCTGTCTCTCTCCCTGTCTCTCTCCCTGTCTCTCTCTACCCCCCACCCCTAATACACCCCAACACCTTCCTGCTATCTGTCTCTCTCCCTGTCTCTCTCTACCCCCACCCCTAATACACCCCAACACCTTCCTGCTATCTGTCTCTCTCCCTGTCTCTCTGCCCCTAATACTCTATACCTTCCTGCTATCTGTCTCTGTCCCTGTCTCTCTCTACCCTGTCCTCTCTACCCCACACCCCTAATACCCCCAACACCTTCCTGCTATCTGTCTCTCTCCCCTGTCTCTCTCTACCCCCCACCCCTAATACACCTCTATACCTTCCTGCTATCTGTCTCTCTCCCTGTCTCTCTCTACCCCCCACCCCTAATACACCTCTATACCTTCCTGCTATCTGTCTCTCTCCCTGTCTCTCTCCCTGTCTCTCTCTACCCCCCACCCCTAATACACCCACAACACCTTCCTGCTATCTGTCTCTCTCTACCCCTCACCCCTAATATCCCCCAACACCTTCCTGCTATCCTCTCTCCCTGTCTCTCTCTACCCCCACCCCTAAACCTTCCTGCTATCTGTCTCTCTCCCTGTCTCTCTCTACCCCCCACCCCTAATACACCCCTATACCTTCCTGCTATCTGTCTCTCCTCTCTCCCTGTCTCTCTCTACCCCCCACCCCTAATACACCTCTATACCTTCCTGCCATCTGTCTCTGTCCCTGTCTCTCTCTACCCCCCACCCCTAATACACCCAACACCTTCCTGCTATCTGTCTCTCTCTACCCCCCACCCCTAATATCCCCCAACACCTTCCTGCTATTTGTCTCTCTCCCTGTCTCTCTCCCCCCCACCCCTAATACACCTCTATACCCTCCTGTTATCTGTCTCTCTCCCTGTCTCTCTCTACCCCCCACCCCTAATACACCCTATACCTTCCTGCTTTCTGTCTCTCTCCTGTCTCTCTCCCTGTCTCTCTCTACCCCCCACCCCTAATACACCTCTATACCTTCCTGCTATCTGTCTCTGTCCCTGTCTCTCTCTACCCCCCACCCCTAATACTCCTCTATACCTTCCTGCTATCTGTCTCTGTCCCTGTCTCTCTCTACCCCCACCCCTAATACACCCCAAAACCTTCCTGCTATCTGTCTCTCTCTACCCCCCACCCCTAATATCCCCCAACACCTTCCTGCTATCTGTCTCTCTCCCTGTCTCTCTCTACCCCCCACCCCTAATACACCTCTATACCTTCCTGCTATCTGTCTCTCTCCCTGTCTCTCTCTATCCCCCACCCCTAGTACACCTCTATACCTTCCTGCTATCTGTCTCTCTCCCTGTCTCTCTCTACCCCCACCCCTAATACACCCCAACACCTTCCTGCTATCCTTCTCCCTGTCTCTCTCCCTGTCTCTCTCTACCTCCCACCCCTAATACACCTCTATACCTTCCTGCTATCTGTCTCTCTCCCTGTCTCTCTCTACCCCCCACCCCTAATACACCCCAACACCTTCCTGCTATCCTTCTCCCTGTCTCTCTCCCTGTCTCTCTCTACCCCCCACCCCTAATACACCCCAACACCTTCCTGCTATCCTTCTCTCTGGCTCTCTCCCTGTGTCTCTCTACCCCCACCCCTAATACACCCCTACACCTTCCTGCTATCTGTCTCTCTCCCTGTGTCTCTCTACCCCCCACCCCTAATACACCCCAACACCTTCCTGCTATCCTTCTCTCTGGCTCTCTCCCTGTGTCTCTCTACCCCCCACCCCTAATACACCCCTACACCTTCCTGCTATCTGTCTCTCTCCCTGTCTCTCTCCCTGTCTCTCTCTACCCCCCACCCGTAATACACCCCTACACCTTCCTGCTATCTGTCTCTCTCCCTGTCTCTCTCCCTGTCTCTCTCCCTGTCTCTCTCTACCCCCCACCCCTAATACACCCCTACACCTTCCTGCTATCTGTCTCTCTCCCTGTCTCTCTCTCTGTATCTCTCCCTGTCTCTCTCTACCCCCCACCCCTAATACACCCCAACACCTTCCTGCTATCTGTCTCTCTCCCTGTCTCTCTCTACCCCCACCCCTAATAAACCCCAACACCTTCCTGCTATCTGTCTCTCTCCCTGTCTCTCTCCCTGTCTCTCTCTACCCCCCACCCCTAATACACCCCAACACCTTCCTGCTATCTGTCTCTCTCCCTGTCTCTCTCCCTGTCTCTCTCTAAACCTCCACCCCTAATACACCCCAACACCTTCCTGCTATCTGTCTCTCTCCCTGTCTCTCTTTCTGTCTCTCTCTACCCCCCACCCCTAATACTCCTCTATACCTTCCTGCTATCTGTCTCTGTCCCTGTCTCTCTCTACCCCCCACCCCTAATACACCCCAAAACCTTCCTGCTATCTGTCTCTCTCTACCCCACACCCCTAATATCCCCCAACACCTTCCTGCTATCTGTCTCTCTCCCTGTCTCTCTCTACCCCCCCCACCCCTAATACACCTCTATACCTTCCTGCTATCTGTCTCTCTCCCTGTCTCTCTCTACCCCCCACCCCTAATACACCTCTATACCTTCCTGCTATCTGTCTCTCTCCCTGTCTCTCTCCCTGTCTCTCTCTACCCCCCACCCCTAATACACCCACAACACCTTCCTGCTATCTGTCTCTCTCTACCCCTCACCCCTAATATCCCCCAACACCTTCCTGCTATCTGTCTCTCTCCCTGTCTCTCTCTACCCCCACCCCTAAACCTTCCTGCTATCTGTCTCTCTCCCTGTCTCTCTCTACCCCCCACCCCTAATACACCTCTATACCTTCCTGCTATCTGTCTCTCTCCCTGTCTCTCTCTACCCCCCACCCCTAATACACCTCTATACCTTCCTGCCATCTGTCTCTGTCCCTGTCTCTCTCTACCCCCCACCCCTAATACACCCAACACCTTCCTGCTATCTGTCTCTCTCTACCCCCCACCCCTAATATCCCCCAACACCTTCCTGCTATCTGTCTCTCTCCCTGTCTCTCTCTACCCCCACCCCTAATACACCTCTATACCCTCCTGTTATCTGTCTCTCTCCCTGTCTCTCTCTACCCCCCACCCCTAATACACCTCTATACCTTCCTGCTTTCTGTCTCTCTCCCTGTCTCTCTCCCTGTCTCTCTCTACCCCCCACCCCTAATACACCTCTATACCTTCCTGCTATCTGTCTCTGTCCCTGTCTCTCTCTACCCCCCACCCCTAATACTCCTCTATACCTTCCTGCTCTCTGTCTCTGTCCCTGTCTCTCTCTACCCCCCACCCCTAATACACCCCAAAACCTTCCTGCTATCTGTCTCTCTCTACCCCCCACCCCTAATATCCCCCAACACCTTCCTGCTATCTGTCTCTCTCCCTGTCTCTCTCTACCCCCCACCCCTAATACACCTCTATACCTTCCTGCTATCTGTCTCTCTCCCTGTCTCTCTCTACCCCCCCCCCCTAATACACCTCTATACCTTCCTGCTATATGTCTCTCTCCCTGTCTCTCTCCCTGTCTCTCTCTACCCCCCACCCCTAATACACCCACAACACCTTCCTGCTATCTGTCTCTCTCTACCCCCCACCCCTAATATCCCCCAACACCTTCCTGCTATCTGTCTCTCTCCCTGTCTCTCTCTACCCCCCACCCCTAAACCTTCCTGCTATCTGTCTCTCTCCCTGTCTCTCTCTACCCCCCACCCCTAATACACCTCTATACCTTCCTGCTATCTGTCTCTCTCCCTGTCTCTCTCCCTGTCTCTCTCTACCCCCCACCCCTAATACACCTCTATACCTTCCTGCTATCTGTCTCTCTCCCTGTCTCTCTCTATCCCCCACCCCTAATACACCTCTATACCTTCCTGCTATCTGTCTCTCTCCCTGTCTCTCTCTAACCCCACCCCTAATACACCCCAACACCTTCCTGCTATCCTTCTCTCTGTCTCTCTCCCTGTCTCTATCTACCCCCCACCCCTAATACACCCACAACACCTTCCTGCTATCTGTCTCTTTCCCTGTCTCTCTCCCTGTCTCTCTCCCCATCTCTCTCCCTGTCTCTCTCTACCCCCCACCCCTAATACACCCCAACACCTTCCTGCTATCATTTTCTCTGTCTCTCTCCATGTCTCTCTCTACCCCCACCCCTAATACACCCCAACACCTTCCTGCTATCTGTCTCTCTCCCTGTCTCTCTCTACCCCCCACCCCTAATACACCCCAACACCTTCCTGCTATCTGTCTCTCTCCCTGTCTCTCTCCCTGTCTCTCTCTACCCCCCACCCCTAATACACCCCAACACCTTCCTGCTATCTGTCTCTCTCCCTGTCTCTCTCTCTGTCTCTCTCTACCCCCCACCCCTAATACACCCCAACACCATCCTGCTATCTGTCTCCCTGTCTCTCTCTCTGTCTCTCTCTACCCCCCACCCCTAATACACCCCAACACCTTCCTGCTATCTGTCTCTCTCCCTGTCTCTCTCTACCCCCCACCCCTAATACACCCCAACACCTTCCTGCTATCTGTCTCTCTCCCTGTCTCTCTCTACCCCCCACCCCTAATACACCTCTATACCTTCCTGCTATCTGTCTCTCTCCCTGTCTCTCTCAACCCCCCACCCCTAATACACCCCAACACCTTCCTGCTATCTGTCTCTCTCCCTGTCTCTCTGTCTGTCTCTCTCTACCCCCCACCCCTAATACACCCCAACACCTTCCTGCTATCTGTCTCTCTCCCTGTCTCTCTCTACCCCCCACCCCTAATACACCTCTATACCTTCCTGCTATCTGTCTCTCTCCCTGTCTCTCTCTACCCCCACCCCTAATACACCTCTATACCTTCCTGCTATCTGTCTCTCTCCCTGTCTTTCTCTACCCCCCACCCCTAATACACCCCAACACCTTCCTGCTATCCTTCTCTCTGTCTCTCTCCCTGTCTCTATCTACCCCCCACCCCTAATACACCCACAACACCTTCCTGCTATCTGTCTCTTTCCCTGTCTCTCTCCCTGTCTCTCTCCCCGTCTCTCTCCCTATCTCTCTCTACCCCCCACCCCTAATACACCCCAACACCTTCCTGCTATCCTTCTCTCTATCTCTCTCCCTGTCTCTCTCTACCCCCCACCCCTAATACACCTCTATACCTTCCTGCTATCTGTCTCTCTCCCTGTCTTTCTCTACCCCCCACCCCTAATACACCCCAACACCTTCCTGCTATCCTTCTCTCTGTCTCTCTCCCTGTCTCTATCTACCCCCCACCCCTAATACACCCACAACACCTTCCTGCTATCTGTCTCTTTCCCTGTCTCTCTCCCTGTCTCTCTCCCCGTCTCTCTCCCTATCTCTCTCTACCCCCACCCCTAATACACCCCAACACCTTCCTGCTATCCTTCTCTCTATCTCTCTCCCTGTCTCTCTCTACCCCCCACCCCTAATACACCCCTACACCTTCCTGCTATCTGTCTCTCTCCCTGTCTCTCTCTACCCCCCAACACCTTCCTGCTATCATTCTCTCTGTCTCTCTCCATGTCTCTCTCTACCCCCACCCCTAATACACCCCAACACCTTCCTGCTATCTGTCTCTCTCCCTGTCTCTCTCTACCCCCCACCCCTAATACACCCCAACACCTTCCTGCTATCTGTCTCTCTCCCTGTCTCTCTCCCTGTCTCTCTCTACCCCCCACCCCTAATACACCCCAACACCTTCCTGCTATCTGTCTCTCTCCCTGTCTCTCTCTCTGTCTCTCTCTACCCCCAACCCCTAATACACCCCAACACCTTCCTGCTATCTGTCTCTCTCCTTGTCTCTCTCTCTGTCTCTCTCTACCCCCCACCCCTAATACACCCCAACACCTTCCTGCTATCTGTCTCTCTCCCTGTCTCTCTCTACCCCCCACCCCTAATACACCTCGATACCTTCCTGCTATCTGTCTCTCCCTGTCTCTCTCAACCCCCCACCCCTAATACACCCCAACACCTTCCTGCTATCTGTCTCTCTCTACCCCCCAACCCTAATACACCCCAACACCTTCCTGCTATCTGTCTCTCTCCCTGTCTCTCTCTACCCCCACCCCTAATACACCTCTATACCTTCCTGCTATCTGTCTCTCTCCCTGTCTCTCTCTACCTCCCACCCCTAATACACCTCTATAACTTCCTGCTATCTGTCTCTCTCCCTGTCTCTCTCTACCCCCCACCCCTAATACACCCCAACACCTTCCTGCTATCTGGCTCTCTCCCTGTCTCTCTCTACCCCCCACCCCTAATACACCCCAACACCTTCCTGCTATCTGTCTCTCCCTGTCTCTCTCAACCCCCCACCCCTAATACACCCCAACACCTTCCTGCTATCTGTCTCTCTCCCTGTCTCTCTCTACCCCCCACCCCTAATACACCCCAACACCTTCCTGCTATCTGTCTCTCTCCCTGTCTCTCTCAACCCCCCACCCCTAATACACCCCAACACCTTCCTGCTATCTGTCTCTCTCCCTGTCTCTCTTTCTGTCTCTCTCTACCCCCCACCCCTAATACTCCTCTATACCTTCCTGCTATCTGTCTCTGTCCCTGTCTCTCTCTACCCCCCACCCCTAATACACCCCAAAACCTTCCTGCTATCTGTCTCTCTCTACCCCACACCCCTAATATCCCCCAACACCTTCCTGCTATCTGTCTCTCTCCCTGTCTCTCTCTACCCCCCACCCCTAATACACCTCTATACCTTCCTGCTATCTGTCTCTCTCCCTGTCTCTCTCTACCCCCACCCCTAATACACCTCTATACCTTCCTGCTATCTGTCTCTCTCCCTGTCTCTCTCCCTGTCTCTCTCTACCCCCCACCCCTAATACACCCACAACACCTTCCTGCTATCTGTCTCTCTCTACCCCTCACCCCTAATATCCCCCAACACCTTCCTGCTATCTGTCTCTCTCCCTGTCTCTCTCTACCCCCACCCCTAAACCTTCCTGCTATCTGTCTCTCTCCCTGTCTCTCTCTACCCCCCACCCCTAATACACCTCTATACCTTCCTGCTATCTGTCTCTCTCCCTGTCTCTCTCCCTGTCTCTCTCTACCCCCCACCCCTAATACACCTCTATACCTTCCTGCCATCTGTCTCTGTCCCTGTCTCTCTCTACCCCCCACCCCTAATACACCCAACACCTTCCTGCTATCTGTCTCTCTCTACCCCCCACCCCTAATATCCCCCAACACCTTCCTGCTATCTGTCTCTCTCCCTGTCTCTCTCTACCCACCACCCCTAATACACCTCTATACCCTCCTGTTATCTGTCTCTCTCCCTGTCTCTCTCTACCCCCCACCCCTAATACACCTCTATACCTTCCTGCTTTCTGTCTCTCTCCCTGTCTCTCTCCCTGTCTCTCTCTACCCCCCACCCCTAATACACCTCTATACCTTCCTGCTATCTGTCTCTGTCCCTGTCTCTCTCTACCCCCCACCCCTAATACTCCTCTATACCTTCCTGCTATCTGTCTCTGTCCCTGTCTCTCTCTACCCCCACCCCTAATACACCCCAAAACCTTCCTGCTATCTGTCTCTCTCTACCCCCCACCCCTAATATCCCCCAACACCTTCCTGCTATCTGTCTCTCTCCCTGTCTCTCTCTACCCCCCACCCCTAATACACCTCTATACCTTCCTGCTATCTGTCTCTCTCCCTGTCTCTCTCTACCCCCCACCCCTAATACACCTCTATACCTTCCTGCTATATGTCTCTCTCCCTGTCTCTCTCCCTGTCTCTCTCTACCCCCCACCCCTAATACACCCACAACACCTTCCTGCTATCTGTCTCTCTCTACCCCCCACCCCTAATATCCCCCAACACCTTCCTGCTATCTGTCTCTCTCCCTGTCTCTCTCTACCCCCCACCCCTAAACCTTCCTGCTATCTGTCTCTCTCCCTGTCTCTCTCTACCCCCACCCCTAATACACCTCTATACCTTCCTGCTATCTGTCTCTCTCCCTGTCTCTCTCCCTGTCTCTCTCTACCCCCCACCCCTAATACACCTCTATACCTTCCTGCTATCTGTCTCTCTCCCTGTCTCTCTCTATCCCCCACCCCTAATACACCTCTATACCTTCCTGCTATCTGTCTCTCTCCCTGTCTCTCTCTAACCCCACCCCTAATACACCCCAACACCTTCCTGCTATCCTTCTCTCTGTCTCTCTCCCTGTCTCTATCTACCCCCCACCCCTAATACACCCACAACACCTTCCTGCTATCTGTCTCTTTCCCTGTCTCTCTCCCTGTCTCTCTCCCCGTCTCTCTCCCTGTCTCTCTCTACCCCCCACCCCTAATACACCCCAACACCTTCCTGCTATCATTTTCTCTGTCTCTCTCCATGTCTCTCTCTACCCCCACCCCTAATACACCCCAACACCTTCCTGCTATCTGTCTCTCTCCCTGTCTCTCTCTACCCCCCACCCCTAATACACCCCAACACCTTCCTGCTATCTGTCTCTCTCCCTGTCTCTCTCCCTGTCTCTCTCTACCCCCCACCCCTAATACACCCCAACACCTTCCTGCTATCTGTCTCTCTCCCTGTCTCTCTCTCTGTCTCTCTCTACCCCCCACCCTAATACACCCCAACACCTTCCTGCTATCTGTCTCCCTGTCTCTCTCTCTGTCTCTCTCTACCCCCACCCCTAATACACCCCAACACCTTCCTGCTATCTGTCTCTCTCCCTGTCTCTCTCTACCCCCCACCCCTAATACACCCCAACACCTTCCTGCTATCTGTCTCTCTCCCTGTCTCTCTCTACCCCCACCCCTAATACACCTCTATACCTTCCTGCTATCTGTCTCTCTCCCTGTCTCTCTCAACCCCCCACCCCTAATACACCCCAACACCTTCCTGCTATCTGTCTCTCTCCCTGTCTCTCTGTCTGTCTCTCTCTACCCCCCACCCCTAATACACCCCAACACCTTCCTGCTATCTGTCTCTCTCCCTGTCTCTCTCTACCCCCACCCCTAATACACCTCTATACCTTCCTGCTATCTGTCTCTCTCCCTGTCTCTCTCTACCCCCCACCCCTAATACACCTCTATACCTTCCTGCTATCTGTCTCTCTCCCTGTCTTTCTCTACCCCCCACCCCTAATACACCCCAACACCTTCCTGCTATCCTTCTCTCTGTCTCTCTCCCTGTCTCTATCTACCCCCCACCCCTAATACACCCACAACACCTTCCTGCTATCTGTCTCTTTCCCTGTCTCTCTCCCTGTCTCTCTCCCCGTCTCTCTCCCTGTCTCTCTCTACCCCCCACCCCTAATACACCCCAACACCTTCCTGCTATCCTTCTCTCTATCTCTCTCCCTGTCTCTCTCTACCCCCCACCCCTAATACACCCCTACACCTTCCTGCTATCTGTCTCTCTCCCTGTCTCTCTCTACCCCCCAACACCTTCCTGCTATCATTCTCTCTGTCTCTCTCCATGTCTCTCTCTACCCCCACCCCTAATACACCCCAACACCTTCCTGCTATCTGTCTCTCTCCCTGTCTCTCTCTACCCCCACACCCCTAATACACCCCAACACCTTCCTGCTATCTGTCTCTCTCCCTGTCTCTCTCCCTGTCTCTCTCTACCCCCCACCCCTAATACACCCCAACACCTTCCTGCTATCTGTCTCTCTCCCTGTCTCTCTCTCTGTCTCTCTCTACCCCCAACCCCTAATACACCCCAACACCTTCCTGCTATCTGTCTCTCTCCTTGTCTCTCTCTGTCTCTCTCTACCCCCCCCCACCCCTAATACACCCCAACACCTTCCTGCTATCTGTCTCTCTCCCTGTCTCTCTCTACCCCCCACCCCTAATACACCTCGATACCTTCCTGCTATCTGTCTCTCTCCCTGTCTCTCTCAACCCCCCACCCCTAATACACCCCAACACCTTCCTGCTATCTGTCTCTCTCTACCCCCCAACCCTAATACACCCCAACACCTTCCTGCTATCTGTCTCTCTCCCTGTCTCTCTCTACCCCCACCCCTAATACACCTCTATACCTTCCTGCTATCTGTCTCTCTCCCTGTCTCTCTCTACCTCCCACCCCTAATACACCTCTATAACTTCCTGCTATCTGTCTCTCTCCCTGTCTCTCTCTACCCCCCACCCCTAATACACCCCAACACCTTCCTGCTATCTGGCTCTCTCCCTGTCTCTCTCTACCCCCCACCCCTAATACACCCCAACACCTTCCTGCTATCTGTCTCTCCCTGTCTCTCTCAACCCCCCACCCCTAATACACCCCAACACCTTCCTGCTATCTGTCTCTCTCCCTGTCTCTCTCTGTCTCTACCCCCCACCCCTAATACACCCCAACACCTTCCTGCTATCTGTCTCTCTCCCTGTCTCTCTCAACCCCCCACCCCTAATACACCCCAACACCTTCCTGCTATCTGTCTCTCTCCCTGTCTCTCTCTACCCCCACCCCTAATACACCCCAACACCTTCCTGCTATCTGTCTCTCTCCCTGTCTCTCTCTACCCCCCACCCCTAATACACCCCAACACCTTCCTGCTATCTGTCTCTCTCCCTGTCTCTCTCTACCCCCCACCCCTAATACACCCCAACACCTTCCTGCTATCCTTCTCTCTGTCTCTCTCCCTGTCTCTATCTACCCCCCACCCCTAATACACCCACAACACCTTCCTGCTATCTGTCTCTTTCCCTGTCTCTCTCCCTGTCTCTCTCCCCCCACTCTCTCCCTGTCTCTCTCTACCCCCCCCCCTAATACACCCACAACACCTTCCTGCTATCTGTCTCTTTCCCTGTCTCTCTCCCTGTCTCTCTCCCCGTCTCTCTCCCTGTCTCTCTCCCTGTCTCTATCTACCCCCCACCCCTAATACACCCACAACACCTTCCTGCTATCTGTCTCTTTCCCTGTCTCTCTCCCTGTCTCTCTCCCTGTCTCTCTCTACCCCCCACCCCTAATACACCCCAACACCTTCCTGCTATCCTTCTCTCTATCTCTCTCCCTGTCTCTCTCTACCGCCCACCCCTAATACACCCCTACACCTTCCTGCTATCTGTCTCTCTCCCTGTCTCTCTCTACCCCCCACCCCTAATACACCCCAACACCTTCCTGCTATCATTCTCTCTGTCTCTCTCCATGTCTCTCTCTACCCCCACCCCTAATACACCCCAACACCTTCCTGCTATCTGTCTCTCTCCCTGTCTCTCTCTACCCCCACCCCTAATACACCCCAACACCTTCCTGCTATCTGTCTCTCTCCCTGTCTCTCTCCCTGTCTCTCTCTACCCCCCACCCCTAATACACCCCAACACCTTCCTGCTATCTGTCTCTCTCCCTGTCTCTCTCTCTGTCTCTCTCTACCCCCCACCCCTAATACACCCCAACACCTTCCTGCTATCTGTCTCTCTCCCTGTCTCTCTCTACCCCCACCCCTAATACACCTCTATACCTTCCTGCTATCTGTCTCTCTCCCTGTCTCTCTCTACCTCCCACCCCTAATACACCTCTATAACTTCCTGCTATCTGTCTCTCTCCCTGTCTCTCTCTACCCCCCACCCCTAATACACCCCAACACCTTCCTGCTATCTGGCTCTCTCCCTGTCTCTCTCTACCCCCCACCCCTAATACACCCCAACACCTTCCTGCTATCCTTCTCTCTGTCTCTCTCCCTGTCTCTATCTACCCCCCACCCCTAATACACCCACAACACCTTCCTGCTATCTGTCTCTTTCCCTGTCTCTCTCCCTGTCTCTCTCCCCGTCTCTCTCCCTGTCTCTCTCTACCCCCCACCCCTAATACACCCACAACACCTTCCTGCTATCTGTCTCTTTCCCTGTCTCTCTCCCTGTCTCTCTCCCCGTCTCTCTCCCTGTCTCTCTCCCTGTCTCTATCTACCCCCCACCCCTAATACACCCACAACACCTTCCTGCTATCTGTCTCTTTCCCTGTCTCTCTCCCTGTCTCTCTCCCTGTCTCTCTCCCTGTCTCTCTCTACCCCCCACCCCTAATACACCCCAACACCTTCCTGCTATCCTTCTCTCTATCTCTCTCCCTGTCTCTCTCTACCGCCCACCCCTAATACACCCCTAT
Source organism: Oncorhynchus gorbuscha (assembly GCF_021184085.1). Taxonomy (NCBI): domain Eukaryota; kingdom Metazoa; phylum Chordata; class Actinopteri; order Salmoniformes; family Salmonidae; genus Oncorhynchus; species Oncorhynchus gorbuscha. The sequence goes on along the minus strand of NC_060191.1, from coordinate 35,947,140 downwards.
ACCTTCCTGCTATCTGTCTCTCTCCCTGTCTCTCTCTACCCCCCACCCCTAATACACCCCAACACCTTCCTGCTATCATTCTCTCTGTCTCTCTCCATGTCTCTCTCTACCCCCACCCCTAATACACCCCAACACCTTCCTGCTATCTGTCTCTCTCCCTGTCTCTCTCTACCCCCACCCCTAATACACCCCAACACCTTCCTGCTATCTGTCTCTCTCCCTGTCTCTCTCCCTGTCTCTCTCTACCCCCCACCCCTAATACACCCCAACACCTTCCTGCTATCTGTCTCTCTCCCTGTCTCTCTCTCTGTCTCTCTCTACCCCCCACCCCTAATACACCCCAACACCTTCCTGCTATCTGTCTCTCTCCCTGTCTCTCTCTACCCCCACCCCTAATACACCTCTATACCTTCCTGCTATCTGTCTCTCTCCCTGTCTCTCTCTACCTCCCACCCCTAATACACCTCTATAACTTCCTGCTATCTGTCTCTCTCCCTGTCTCTCTCTACCCCCACCCCTAATACACCCCAACACCTTCCTGCTATCTGGCTCTCTCCCTGTCTCTCTCTACCCCCCACCCCTAATACACCCCAACACCTTCCTGCTATCTGTCTCTCTCCCTGTCTCTCTCAACCCCCACCCCTAATACACCCCAACACCTTCCTGCTATCTGTCTCTCTCCCTGTCTCTCTCTACCCCCACCCCTAATACACCCCAACACCTTCCTGCTATCTGTCTCTCTCCCTGTCTCTCTCAACCCCCCACCCCTAATACACCCCAACACCTTCCTGCTATCTGTCTCTCTCCCTGTCTCTCTCTACCCCCCACCCCTAATACACCCCAACACCTTCCTGCTATCCTTCTCTCTGTCTCTCTCCATGTCTCTCTCTACCCCCACCCCTAATACACCCCAACACCTTCCTGCTATCTGTCTCTTTCCCTGTCTCTCTCCCTGTCTCTCTCCCCGTCTCTCTCCCTGTCTATCTCTACCCCCCACCCCTAATACACCCCAACACCTTCCTGCTATCCTTCTCTCTATCTCTCTCCCTGTCTCTCTCTACCGCCCACCCCTAATACACCCCTACACCTTCCTGCTATCTGTCTCTCTCCCTGTCTCTCTCTACCCCCCACCCCTAATACACCCCAACACCTTCCTGCTATCATTCTCTCTGTCTCTCTCCATGTCTCTCTCTACCCCCACCCCTAATACACCCCAACACCTTCCTGCTATCTGTCTCTCTCCCTGTCTCTCTCTACCCCCCAACCCTAATACACCCCAACACCTTCCTGCTATCTGTCTCTCTCCCTGTCTCTCTCCCTGTCTCTCTCTACCCCCCACCCCTAATACACCCCAACACCTTCCTGCTATCTGTCTCTCTCCCTGTCTCTCTCTCTGTCTCTCTCTACCCCCCACCCCTAATACACCCCAACACCTTCCTGCTATCTGTCTCTCTCCCTGTCTCTCTCTCTGTCTCTCTCTACCCCCACCCCTAATACACCCCAACACCTTCCTGCTATCTGTCTCTCTCCCTGTCTCTCTCTACCCCCCACCCCTAATACACCTCTATACCTTCCTGCTATCTGTCTCTCTCCCTGTCTCTCTCAACCCCCCACCCCTAATACACCCCAACACCTTCCTGCTATCTGTCTCTCTCTACCCCCCAACCCTAATACACCCCAACACCTTCCTGCTATCTGTCTCTTTCCCTGTCTCTCTCCCTGTCTCTCTCCCTGTCTCTCTCCCTTTCTCTCTCTACCCCCACCCCTAATACACCCCAACACCTTCCTGCTATCCTTCTCTCTGTCTCTCTCACTGTCTCTCTCTACCCCCCAACCCTAATACACCCCTACACCTTCCTGCTATCTGTCTCTCTCCCTGTCTCTCTCAACCCCCCCCCCCCCCCCCTAATACACCCCAACACCTTCCTGCTATCTGTCTCTCTCCCTGTCTATCTCTAACCCCCACCCCTAATACACCCCAGCACCTTCCTGCCATCTGTCTCTCTCCCTGTCTCTCTCCCTGTCTCTCTCTACCCCCCCACCCCTAATACACCACAACACCTTCCTGCTATCTGTCTCTCTCCCTGTCTCTCTCCCTGTCTCTCTCTACCCCCCCACCCCTAATACACCCCAACACCTTCCTGCTATCTGTCTCTCTCCCTGTCTCTCTCCCTGTCTCTCTCTACCCCCCACCCCTAATACACCCCAACACCTTCCTGCTATCTGTCTCTCTCCCTGTCTCTCTCTACCCCCCACCCCTAATACACCCCAACACCTTCCTGTTATCTGTCTCTCTCCCTGTCTCTCTCCCTGTCTCTCTCTACCCCCCACCCCTAATGCACCGCAACACCTTCCTGCTATCTGTCTCTCTCCCTGTCTCTCTCCCTGTCTTTCTACCCCCACCCCTAATATACCCCAACACCTTCCTGCTATCTGTCTCTCTCCCTGTCTCTCTCTACCCCCACCCTAATACACCTCTATACCTTCCTGCTATCTGTCTCTCTCCCTGTCTCTCTCCCTGTCTCTCTCTACCCCCCACCCCTAATACACCTCTATACCTTCCTGCTATCTGTCTCTCTCCCTGTCTCTCTCTACCCCCCACCCCTAATACACCCCAACACCTTCCTGCTATCTGTCTCTCTCCCTGTCTCTCTCTACCCCCCACCCCTAATACACCTCTATACCTTCCTGCTATCTGTCTATCTCCCTGTCTCTCTCAACCCCCCACCCCTAATACACCTCTATACCTTCCTGCTATCTGTCTCTCTCCCTGTCTCTCTCCCTGTCTCTCTCCCTGTCTCTCTCTACCCCCCACCCCTAATACACCCCAACACCTTCCTGCTATCTGTCTCTCTCTACCCCCAACCCTAATACACCCCAACACCTTCCTGCTATCTGTCTCTCTCCCTGTCTCTCTCCCTGTCTCTCTCCCTGTCTCTCTCTACCCCCACCCCTAATACACCTCTATACCTTCCTGCTATCTGTCTCTCTCCCTGTCTCTCTCTACCTCCCACCCCTAATACACCTCTATAACTTCCTGCTATCTGTCTCTCTCCCTGTCTCTCTCTACCCCCCACCCCTAATACACCCCAACACCTTCCTGCTATCTGGCTCTCTCCCTGTCTCTCTCTACCACCCACCCCTAATACACCCCAACACCTTCCTGCTATCTGTCTCTCTCCCTGTCTCTCTCAACCCCCACCCCTAATACACCCCAACACCTTCCTGCTATCTGTCTCTCTCCCTGTCTCTCTCTACCCCCCACCCCTAATAAACCCCAACACCTTCCTGCTATCTGTCTCTCTCCCTGTCTCTCTCAACCCCCCACCCCTAATACACACCAACACCTTCCTGCTATCTGTCTCTCTCCCTGTCTCTCTCTACCCCCCACCCCTAATACACCCCAACACCTTCCTGCTATCTGTCTCTCTCCCTGTCTCTCTCCCTGTCTCTCTCTACCTCCCACCCCTAATACACCTCTATACCTTCCTGCTATCTGTCTCTCTCCATGTCTCTCTCTACCCCCCACCCCTAATACACCCCAACACCTTCCTGCTATCCTTCTCCCTGTCTCTCTCCCTGTCTCTCTCTACCCCCCACCCCTAATACACCCCAACACCTTCCTGCTATCCTTCTCTCTGGCTCTCTCCCTGTGTCTCTCTACCCCCCACCCCTAATACACCCCTATACCTTCCTGCTATCTGTCTCTCTCCCTGTCTCTCTCTACCCCCCACCCCTAATACACCCCAACACCTTCCTGCTATCCTTCTCTCTGGCTCTCTCCCTGTGTCTCTCTACCCCCCACCCCTAATACACCCCTACACCTTCCTGCTATCTGTCTCTCTCCCTGTCTCTCTCTACCCCCCACCCCTAATACACCCCAACACCTTCCTGCTATCCTTCTCTCTGGCTCTCTCCCTGTGTCTCTCTACCCCCCACCCCTAATACACCCCTACACCTTCCTGCTATCTGTCTCTCTCCCTGTCTCTCTCTACCCCCCACCCCTAATAAACCCCAACACCTTCCTGCTATCTGTCTCTCTCCCTGTCTCTCTCCCTGTCTCTCTCTACCCCCCACCCCTAATACACCCCAACAACTTCCTGCTATCTGTCTCTCTCCCTGTCTCTCTCCCTGTCTCTCTCTAAACCCCCACCCCTAATACACCCCAACACCTTCCTGCTATCTGTCTCTATCCCTGTCTCTCTCTCTGTCTCTCTCTACCCCCCACCCCTAATACTCCTCTATACCTTCCTGCTATCTGTCTCTGTCCCTGTCTCTCTCTACCCCCCACCCCTAATACACCCCAAAACCTTCCTGCTATCTGTCTCTCTCTACCCCCACCCCTAATATCCCCCAACACCTTCCTGCTATCTGTCTCTCTCCCTGTCTCTCTCTACCCCCCACCCCTAATACACCCCAACACCTTCCTGCTATCTGTCTCTCTCTACCCCCCACCCCTAATACACCCCAACACCTTCCTGCTATCTGTCTCTCTCCCTGTCTCTCTCTACCCCCACCCCTAATACACCCCAACACCTTCCTGCTATCCTTCTCTCTGTCTCTCTCCATGTCTCTCTCTACTCCCACCCCTAATACACCCCAACACCTTCCTGCTATCTGTCTCTTTCCCTGTCTCTCTCCCTGTCTCTCTCCCCGTCTCTCTCCCTGTCTATCTCTACCCCCCACCCCTAATACACCCCAACACCTTCCTGCTATCCTTCTCTCTATCTCTCTCCCCACCCCTAATACACCCCTACACCTTCCTGCTATCTGTCTCTCTCCCTGTCTCTCTCTACCCCCCACCCCTAATACACCTCAACACCTTCCTGCTATCATTCTCTCTGTCTCTCTCCATGTCTCTCTCTACCCCCACCCCTAATACACCCCAACACCTTCCTGCTATCTGTCTCTCTCCCTGTCTCTCTCTACCCCCCAACCCTAATACACCCCAACACCTTCCTGCTATCTGTCTCTCTCCCTGTCTCTCTCCCTGTCTCTCTCTACCCCCCACCCCTAATACACCCCAACACCTTCCTGCTATCTGTCTCTCTCCCTGTCTCTCTCTCTGTCTCTCTCTACCCCCACCCCTAATACACCCCAACACCTCCCTGCTATCTCTCTCTCTCCCTGTCTCTCTCTCTGTCTCTCTCTACCCCCCACCCCTAATACACCCCAACACCTTCCTGCTATCTGTCTCTCTCCCTGTCTCTCTCTACCCCCCACCCCTAATACCTCTATACCTTCCTGCTATCTGTCTCTCTCCCTGTCTCTCTCAACCCCCCACCCCTAATACACCCCAACACCTTCCTGCTATCTGTCTCTCTCTACCCCCCAACCCTAATACACCCCAACACCTTCCTGCTATCTGTCTCTCTCCCTGTCTCTCTCTACCCCCCACCCCTAATACACCTCTATACCTTCCTGCTATCTGTCTCTCTCCCTGTCTCTCTCAACCCCCCACCCCTAATACACCCCAACACCTTCCTGCTATCTGTCTCTCTCTACCCCCCAACCCTAATACACCCCAACACCTTCCTGCTATCTGTCTCTTTCCCTGTCTCTCTCCCTGTCTCTCTCCCTGTCTCTCTCCCTTTCTCTCTCTACCCCCCACCCCTAATACACCCCAACACCTTCCTGCTATCCTTCTCTCTGTCTCTCTCACTGTCTCTCTCTACCCCCAACCCTAATACACCCCTACACCTTCCTGCTATCTGTCTCTCTCCCTGTCTCTCTCAACCCCCCCCCACCCCTAATACACCCCAACACCTTCCTGCTATCTGTCTCTCTCCCTGTCTATCTCTAACCCCCACCCCTAATACACCCCAGCACCTTCCTGCCATCTGTCTCTCTCCCTGTCTCTCTCCCTGTCTCTCTCTACCCCCCACCCCTAATACACCACAACACCTTCCTGCTATCTGTCTCTCTCCCTGTCTCTCTCCCTGTCTCTCTCTACCCCCCCACCCCTAATACACCACAACATCTTCCTGCTATCTGTCTCTCTCCCTGTCTCTCTCCCTGTCTCTCTCTACCCCCCACCCCTAATACACCCCAACACCTTCCTGCTATCTGTCTCTCTCCCTGTCTCTCTCCCTGTCTCTCTCTACCCCCCACCCCTAATACACCCCAACACCTTCCTGCTATCTGTCTCTCTCCCTGTCTCTCTCCCTGTCTCTCTCTACCCCCCACCCCTAATACACCCCAACACCTTCCTGCTATCTGTCTCTCTCCCTGTCTCTCTCTACCCCCCACCCCTAATACACCCCAACACCTTCCTGTTATCTGTCTCTCTCCCTGTCTCTCTCCCTGTCTCTCTCTACCCCCCACCCCTAATACTCCTCTATACCTTCCTGCTATCTGTCTCTGTCCCTGTCTCTCTCTACCCCCCACCCCTAATACACCCCAAAACCTTCCTGCTATCTGTCTCTCTCTACCCCCCACCCCTAATATCCCCCAACACCTTCCTGCTATCTGTCTCTCTCCCTGTCTCTCTCTACCCCCCACCCCTAATACACCTCTATACCTTCCTACTATCTGTCTCTCTCCCTGTCTCTCTCTACCCCCCACCCCTAATACACCTCTATACCTTCCTGCTATCTGTCTCTCTCCCTGTCTCTCTCCCTGTCTCTCTCTACCCCCCACCCCTAATACACCCCCAACACCTTCCTGCTATCTGTCTCTCTCCCTGTCTCTCTCTACCCCCCACCCCTAAACCTTCCTGCTATCTGTCTCTCTCCCTGTCTCTCTCTATCCCCCACCCCTAATACACCTCTATACCTTCCTGCTATCTGTCTCTCTCCCTGTCTCTCTCCCTGTCTCTCTCTACCCCCACCCCTAATACACCTCTATACGTTCCTGCTATCTGTCTCTGTCCCTGTCTCTCTCTACCCCCCACCCCTAATACACCCAACACCTTCCTGCTATCTGTCTCTCTCTACCCCCCACCCCTAATATCCCCCAACACCTTCCTGCTATCTGTCTCTCTCCCTGTCTCTCTCTCTGTCTCTCTCTACCCCCCACCCCTAATACTCCTCTATACCTTCCTGCTATCTGTCGCTGTCCCTGTCTCTCTCTACCCCCCACCCCTAATACACCCCAACACCTTCCTGCTATCTGTCTCTCTCTACCCCCCACCCCTAATATCCCCCAACACCTTCCTGCTATCTGTCTCTCTCCCTGTCTCTCTCTACCCCCCACCCCTAATACACCTCTATACCTTCCTGCTATCTGTCTCTCTCCCTGTCTCTCTCTACCCCCCACCCCTAATACACCTCTATACCTTCCTGCTATCTGTCTCTCTCCCTGTCTCTCTCTACCCCCACCCCTAATATCCCCCAACACCTTCCTGCTATCTGTCTCTCTCCCTGTCTCTCTCTACCCCCCACCCCTAATACACCTCTATACCCTCCTGTTATCTGTCTCTCTCCCTGTCTCTCTCTACCCCCCACCCCTAATACACCTCTATACCTTCCTGCTTTCTGTCTCTCTCCCTGTCTCTCTCCCTGTCTCTCTCTACCCCCCACCCCTAATACACCTCTATACCTTCCTGCTATCTGTCTCTGTCCCTGTCTCTCTCTACCCCCCACCCCTAATACTCCTCTATACCTTCCTGCTATCTGTCTCTGTCCCTGTCTCTCTCTACCCCCCACCCCTAATACACCTCTATACCTTCCTGCTATCTGTCTCTCTCCCTGTCTCTCTCTACCCCCCACCCCTAATACACCTCTATACCTTCCTGCTTTCTGTCTCTCTCCCTGTCTCTCTCCCTGTCTCTCTCTACCCCCCACCCCTAATACACCTCTATACCTTCCTGCTATCTGTCTCTGTCCCTGTCTCTCTCTACCCCCCACCCCTAATATCCCCCAACACCTTCCTGCTATCTGTCTCTCTCCCTGTCTCTCTCTACCCCCACCCCTAATACACCTAATATCCCCCAACACCTTCCTGCTATCTGTCTCTCTCCCTGTCTCTCTCCCTGTCTCTCTCTACCCCCACCCCTAATATCCCCCAACACCTTCCTGCTATCTGTCTCTCCCCTGTCTATAATACACCTGTTATCTGTCTCTCTCCCTGTCTCTCTCTACCCCCCACCCCTAATACACCTCTATACCTTCCTGCTTTCTGTCTCTCTCCCTGTCTCTCTCCCTGTCTCTCTCTACCCCCCACCCCTAATACACCTCTATACCTTCCTGCTATCTGTCTCTGTCCCTGTCTCTCTCTACCCCCCACCCCTAATACTCCTCTATACCTTCCTGCTATCTGTCTCTGTCCCTGTCTCTCTCTACCCCCCACCCCTAATATCCCCCAACACCTTCCTGCTATCTGTCTCTCTCCCTGTCTCTCTCTACCCCCCACCCCTAATACACCTCTATACCTTCCTGCTATCTGTCTCTCTCCCTGTCTCTCTCTACCCCCCACCCCTAATACACCTCTATACCTTCCTGCTATATGTCTCTCTCCCTGTCTCTCTCCCTGTCTCTCTCTACCCCCCACCCCTAATACACCCACAACACCTTCCTGCTATCTGTCTCTCTCTACCCCCACCCCTAATATCCCCCAACACCTTCCTGCTATCTGTCTCTCTCCCTGTCTCTCTCTACCCCCCACCCCTAAACCTTCGTGCTATCTGTCTCTCTCCCTGTCTCTCTCTACCCCCCACCCCTAATACACCTCTATACCTTCCTGCCATCTGTCTCTCTCCCTGTCTCTCTCCCTGTCTCTCTCTACCCCCCCACCCCTAATACACCTCTATACCTTCCTGCTATCTGTCTCTCTCCCTGTCTCTCTCTATCCCCCACCCCTAATACTCTCTATACCTTCCTGCTATCTGTCTCTCTCCCTGACTCTCTCTAACCCCACCCCTAATACACCCCAACACCTTCCTGCTATCCTTTTCTCTGTCTCTCTCCCTGTCTCTATCTACCCCCCACCCCTAATACACCCACACCACCTTCCTGCTATCTGTATCTTTCCCTGTCTCTCTCCCTGTCTCTCTCCCCGTCTCCCCGTATCTCTCTCCCTGTCTCTCTCCCCGTCTCCCCGTATCCTTTTCTCTGTCTCTCTCCCTGTCTCTATCTACCCCCCACCCCTAATACACCCCAACACCTTCCTGCTATCCTTTTCTCTGTCTCTCTCCCTGTCTCTCTCCCCGTCTCTCTCCCTGTCTCTCTCTACCCCCCACCCCTAATACACCCCAACACCTTCCTGCTATCCTTTTCTCTGTCTCTCTCCCTGTCTCTCTCTACCCCCCACCCCTAATACACCCCAACACCTTCCTGCTATCCTTTTCTCTGTCTCTCTCCCTGTCTCTATCTACCCCCCACCCCTAATACACCCACACCACCTTCCTGCTATCTGTATCTTTCCCTGTCTCTCTCCCTGTCTCTCTCCTCGTCTCTCTCCCTGTCTCTCTCTACCCCCCACCCCTAATACACCCCAACACCTTCCTGCTATCCTTTTCTCTGTCTCTCTCCCTGTCTCTATCTACCCCCCACCCCTAATACACCCACACCACCTTCCTGCTATCTGTATCTTTCCCTGTCTCTCTCCCTGTCTCTCTCCCCGTCTCTCTCCGTGTCTCTCTCTACCCCCCACCCCTAATACACCCCAACACCTTCCTGCTATCCTTCTCTCTATCTCTCTCCCTGTCTCTCTCTACCGCCCACCCCTAATACACCCCTACACCTTCCTGCTATCTGTCTCTCTCCCTGTCTCTCTCTACCCCCCACCCCTAATACACCCCAACACCTTCCTGCTATCATTCTCTCTGTCTCTCTCCATGTCTCTCTCTACCCCCACCCCTAATACACCCCAACACCTTCCTGCTATCTGTCTCTCTCCCTGTCTCTCTCTACCCCCCACCCCTAATACACCCCAACACCTTCCTGCTATCTGTCTCTCTCCCTGTCTCTCTCCCTGTCTCTCTCTACCCCCCACCCCTAATACACCCCAACACCTTCCTGCTATCTGTCTCTCTCCCTGTCTCTCTCTACCCCCACCCCTAATACACCCCAACACCTTCCTGCTATCTGTCTCTCTCCCTGTCTCTCTCTCTGTCTCTCTCTACCCCCCACTACTAATACACCCCAACACCTTCCTGCCATCTGTCTCTCTCCCTGTCTCTCTCTACCCCCACCCCTAATACACCCCAACACCTTCCTGCTATCTGTCTCTCTCCCTGTCTCTCTCTACCCCCCACCCCTAATACACCTCTATACCTTCCTGCTATCTGTCTCTCTCCCTGTCTCTCTCAACCCCCCACCCCTAATACACCCCAACACCTTCCTGCTATCTGTCTCTCTCCCTGTCTCTCTCTCTGTCTCTCTCTACCCCCCACCCCTAATACACCCCAACACCTTCCTGCTATCTGTCTCTCTCCCTGTCTCTCTCTCTGTCTCTCTCTACCCCCACCCCTAATACACCTCTATACCTTCCTGCTATCTGTCTCTCTCCCTGTCTCTCTCTACCCCCCACCCCTAATACACCTCTATACCTTCCTGCTATCTGTCTCTATCCCTGTCTCTCTCTACCCCCCACCCCTAATACACCCCAACACCTTCCTGCTATCCTTCTCTCTGTCTCTCTCCCTGTCTCTATCTACCCCCCACCCCTAATACACCCACAACACCTTCCTGCTATCTGTCTCTTTCCCTGTCTCTCTCCCTGTCTCTCTCCCCGTCTCTCTCCCTGTCTCTATCTACCCCCCACCCCTAATACACACCAACACCTTCCTGCTATCTGTCTCTCTCCCTGTCTCTCTCTACCCCCACCCCTAATACACCCCAACACCTTCCTGCTATCCTTCTCTCTGTCTCTCTCCCTGTCTCTATCTACCCCCCACCCCTAATACACCCCAACACCTTCCTGCTATCCTTCTCTCTGTCTCTCTCCCTGTCTCTCTCTACCCCCCACCCCTAATACACCCCAACACCTTCCTGCTATCCTTCTCTCTATCTCTCTCCCTGTCTCTCTCTACCGCCCACCCCTAATACACCCCTACACTTTCCTGCTCTCTGTCTCTCTCCCTGTCTCTCTCTACCCCCCACCCCTAATACACCCCAACACCTTCCTGCTATAATTCTCTCTGTCTCTCTCCATGTCTCTCTCTACCCCCACCCCTAATACACCCCAACACCTTCCTGCTATCTGTCTCTCTCCCTGTCTCTCTCTACCCCCCACCCCTAATACACCCCAACACCTTCCTGCTATCTGTCTCTCTCCCTGTCTTTCTACCCCCCACCCCTAATATACCCCAACACCTTCCTGCAAACTGTCTCTCTCCCTGTCTCTCTCTACCCCCCACCCCTAATACACCTCTATACCTTCCTGCTATCTGTCTCTCTCCCTGTCTCTCTCTACCCCCCACCCCTAATATACCTCTATACCTTCCTGCTATCTGTCTCTCTCCCTGTCTCTCTCTACCCCCCACCCCTAATACACCCCAACACCTTCCTGCTATCTGTCTCTGTCCCTGTCTCTCTCTACCCCCCACCCCTAATACACCTCTATACCATCCTACTATCTGTCTCTCTCCCTGTCTCTCTCTACCCCCACCCCTAATACACCCCAACACCTTCCTGCTATCTGTCTCTGTCCCTGTCTCTCTCTACCCCCCACCCCTAATACACCTCTATACCTTCCTGCTATCTGTCTCTCTCCCTGTCTCTCTCTACCCCCCACCCCTAATACACCCCAACACCTTCCTGCTATCTGTCTCTGTCCCTGTCTCTCTCTACCCCCCACCCCTAATACACCTCTATACCTTCCTGCTATCTGTCTCTCTCCCTGTCTCTCTCTACCCCCACCCCTAATACACCCCAACACCTTCCTGCTATCTGTCTCTCTCCCTGTCTCTCTCTACCCCCACCCCTAATACACCCCAACACCTTCCTGCTACCTGTCTCTCTCTACCCCCCAACCCTAATACACCCCAACACCTTCCTGCTATCTGTCTCTCTCTACCCCCCAACCCTAATACACCCCAACACCTTCCTGCTATCTGTCTCTCTCCCTGTCTCTCTCCCTGTCTCTCTCTACCCCCCACCCCTAATACACCCCAACACCTTCCTGCTACCTGTCTCTCTCTACCCCCCAACCCTAATACACCCCAACACCTTCCTGCTATCTGTCTCTCTCCCTGTCTCTCTCCCTGTCTCTCTCTACCCCCCACCCCTAATGCACCGCAACACCTTCCTGCTATCTGTCTCTCTCCCTGTCTCTCTCCCTGTCTTTCTACCCCCCACCCCTAATATACCCCAACACCTTCCTGCTATCTGTCTCTCTCCCTGTCTCTCTCTACCCCCACCCCTAATACACCTCTATACCTTCCTGCTATCTGTCTCTCTCCCTGTCTCTCTCCCTGTCTCTCTCTACCCCCCACCCCTAATACACCTCTATACCTTCCTGCTATCTGTCTCTCTCCCTGTCTCTCTCTACCCCCCACCCCTAATACACCCCAACACCTTCCTGCTATCTGTCTCTCTCCCTGTCTCTCTCTACCCCCCACCCCTAATACACCTCTATACCTTCCTGCTATCTGTCTCTCTCCCTGTCTCTCTCTACCCCCCACCCCTAATACGTCTCTATACCTTCCTGCTATCTGTCTCTCTCCCTGTCTCTCTCAAACCCCACCCCTAATACACCCCAACACCTTCCTGCTATCTGTCTCTCTCCCAGTCTCTCTCAACCCCCCACCCCTAATACACCCCAACACCTTCCTGCTATCTGTCTCTCTCCCTGTCTCTCTCTACCCCCCACCCCTAATACACCCCAACACCTTCCTGCTATCTGTCTCTCTCCCAGTCTCTCTCAACCCCCCACCCCTAATACACCCCAACACCTTCCTGCTATCTGTCTCTCTCCCAGTCTCTCTCAACCCCCCACCCCTAATACACCCCAACACCTTCCTGCTATCTGTCTCTCTCCCTGTCTCTCTCTACCCCCACCCCCAATACACCCCACAACCTTCCTGCTATCTGTCTCTCTCCCTGTCTCTCTCCCTGTCTCTCTCTACCCCCCACCCCCAATACACCCACAACCTTTGTGCTATACTTCTGTCTGTCTGTCTGTCTGTCTGTCTGTCTGTCTGTCTGTCTGTCTCTCTCCCTGTCTCTCTCTACCCCCACCCCTAATACACCCCAACACCTTCCTGCTATACTTCTGTCTGTCTCTCCCTGTGTCTCTCTACCCCCACCCCTAATACACCCCAACACCTTCTGTCTCTCTCTGTCTCTCTCTGTCTCTATCTCTCTCTCTGTGTCTCTCTCTGTGTGCCACCAGCAGTGGTAATGGGGAGGGACCTGTCAGCTCACTCAATGCATCTAATGTTTGCCAGCGCCGGAGGACATGCACACGCACACGCACACACACACGCGCACACACGCACACGCACACGCGCGCACTCGCACGCGCACACGCACACACACACGCACACACACACACACACACACACACACACACACACACACACACACACACACACACACACACACACACACACACACACACACACACACACACACACTGAGCTCTGACACAGGGAGAGGCCTGACACACACACACACACACACACACACACACACACACACACACACACACACACACACACACACACACACACACACACACACACACACACACACACACACACACACACACACACACACACACACACACACACACACACACACACACACACACTGAGCTCTGACACAGAGAGAGGCCTGACACACACAGCACGCTCCCCTCTCCCTCTCTGTCACCGCTCTGTCACATTCCCTCCTTCTCTTCCTCCCTCCCTGCCTCCCCCTCTCTCTCTCTCTCTCTCACTCTCTCCCACTGAGTCACATCTCTCTATTTTTTCTCCCGAGACTCTCTCCCTCTCTCTATTTCCAGCTCATTGTCTAGATGGAATATTTAAGAAAGCTGTGATGTCAATGCTACCAGATATGAATGCCATGTTATTGAACAACCACATATTTTGGTGTACCGGTGTAGATTGGTGATAATGAAAACCTCCATGCTTATTTCTGTACACGGAAATCCGACAACCAAAGAGAGAGAGGGAGGAACAAGGACGGGAAGAAAATAGATATATAAAAAAGTGTCTTGTTGAGACAGAGAAATACCCTCATTCTGCCTAGTCCCCCCCTCTCTTTCCTCTCCCTCCTCTCTCGCTTCCTCCCCCACGGTCTGTCGCTCTGATGAATATCACCCAAGTAAATCAGAGATGCACAGGAATCTCTCTCTCCCGCTCTCGCTCCCTTTCCCTGTTCCTGTGTATGTGCCTTGCGCTTTGTCTCATTATTATGAAATCGAGGGTTAGCTTCAGTTCCTAGCCCATTAAATCTCAGCAGCCAGCCAACTGCAGAGATGGGAATAGAGAGAGACAGAGAGAGAAAGAGAGAGAGAGAGAGAGACTCACTCATAAGATGGCCTCCTCATTCTCCTCATGCAGCACAGTGTACAGACCAACCTAACCCATGGTCCTCTCCTGTCCTCTAGATGTCTATAGCGTCTTCTAAATCAACCCGTGATCTCCTGACGCTGTACTAAGACTCTGATATAGTGCACTATATTCTGACGCCCTTGGACCAAGTCCACAGAACGCTGGATTGAAGGACAAGCCCCACCAGTTCCTACAGAGAGCACACACATGTACGCCCGGGCACAAAAAGCACACACTGAATGACCTTGTCGCGTGAGCCTTCTACCCAGGCCGCCATGTCAACCTCAATCCCCATTGGGTGGGCAGGGCCAAGGTGAGGGGTAGAGGGGGGGGGGGGCATGACCGACTGTAGAGGGGGAGGGAGGAGGGGGTATGAGACGTAGGTGTTGGTGCAGTGAGACAGAGAGAGGGGAGGTGGGGGGGTTCATGGTCTCTGATTATGCAATGTTAATGCCATTCACTCTTGGGGAATCAATCCTTCTCTCTCATGCGTACACACACACACACACACACACACACACACACACACGTACACACACTATAATCATCTGGCACTGCTAGACACACACTGGCACAGCCAGACACACACTGGCACTGCTAAACACACACTGCAGTATTTGCCTTTTCTTTTTCACTTTGCTGATGCTTTGTGAAATCCTGTTTCCCTGAGTGTGGGCTTTTATGAGGGTGAACATGGGTATGGCAGCGAGTGTGCATGTTGGTTTAATATTGTGGTCTTTGCTTGTGTATCTCTCTCACTCTCTGTCTCTCTGTCCCCCTCTATCTCTCTCTCGCCTTCTCCCTATCTCTCTCTCGTTCTCGTTCTCTCTCTCGTTCTCGTTCTCGGCAACGGAGGAAATCATCTCGAACGGTCCAGCACGTCTCTCTCTCTCTCCCAATCCACTCTCTGTCCATAATTTTATGTACCTTGTAAATAGGTGCCTCTCTCTCTCTCTCTCTCTCTCTCTGTCCCCCTCTATTTCTCTCTCTCTCTCTTTCTCTCTCTCGTTCTCTCTCTCTCTCTCTCTCTCTCTCTCTCTCTCTCTCTCTCTCTCTCTCTCTCTCTCCTGGGAGACACGGAACTCTCTCTCTTTCTCTCTCTCATTCTCCCTATCTCTCTCTCTCTCACTCTCTCTCTTTCTCTCTGTCTCTCTGTCCCCCTCTATCTGTCTCTCGCCTTCTCACAATCTCTCTCTCATTCTAACTCTCTCAATTCATTTTTTTTTCAATCTAATTTGCTTTATTGGCATGACGTAACAATGTACATATTGCCAAAGCTTATTTGGGATAATTACAATATAAAATGAGAATCAAAATTGTCAACGGGACAACAGTAACAGCAATAACCAAGTGTCAAAATAACCATCCATTCAACAATAACAATAAGCATACAGTAGAGGACATGTGCAGGGTGATTGGTCTGTCAGACACTGTCCCTCAACTTATGGCAGGCAGCAATGTAGTGCACTGCCAACCCACAGCTCTCTGTGTCCTCCCCCAACAGGACGGGTAGCCTACTCTCATCAGAGATGTCTTTGAAAACTTGAAGAAGGGTTTCAAATTTGGGGAAATTACACTCTCTAATTGTTTTATATTTTTGACATTTAGTCAGGAAATGCAGCTCCATCTCAGGTTCTGCTGTGGTGCAGTGGTTGCACAGCCTTTCCTCTACAGGGAGCCAGGTTTTCCTGTGTCTACCCTTCTCAATGGCAAGGCTGTGCTCACTGAGCCTGTACTTTGTGAAGGTTTTGATCAGTAACCATGGTCAAATATTTAGCCACGGTGTACTGTCAATTTAGGGCCAGGTAGCAGTGCATTTTGCTTTGTGTTTTGTGTTTCCCAATAAGCAATATAGTTTTGTTTTGACTGTGTTATAATGTGGTTTATCCTGATTGATTGGATGTTCTGGTTCAGAGGCATCAGTGTATTAGTAGAACAGGTTTGTGAACTCAGCCTCAGGACCAGCTGGATGTGGGGCCTCTTTTCTTTGCTCAGCTCTTGGCATTGCAGGGCTTGGTAATGACATGAGAGGGGGGTCACTGTATTTTAGATGTTTACAAAACTTAATTGCTCTTTTTGAGTTTTTACTATTAGTGGATATTGGCCTAATTCTGCCCTGCATGCATTGTTTGTAGTTTTCCTCTGGACATGTAGGATACTCTTACAGAACTCTGCATGCAGGGTTTCAATGGGGTGTTTGAAATCTTGTTTTGCAAGTGGACCCCACACCTCCCTGCCATAAAGTGCAATTGGTTCAATGACATATTCAATTAGATTTATCCAAATTTTAATATGTATTTCAATTTGAATTAGCTTTTTAATGGCGTAGAATGCCCTGCGTGCTTTCTCTCATAGTTCATTCACTGCCTCATTAAGGTGTCCAGTTGAGCTTATTTTTAAACCTAAGTAATTGTAGTGTGTGCAGTATTCTATATATTTTGTACCAATTGAGAACTTTGGTCTAATTCCCTGAGATCTGGGTGACAGCAGGCATTGGTCATCTGCGAAGTATAGGCATTTAACTTCTGAAATGTGGAGACATCAGGGACTGAGGATTTTTCGAGAATAGTGGCCAATTCGTTGATGTAAATATTGAAGAGTGCCGGGCTCAGATTACAACCCTGACGAAGGCCCCGCCGCTGGTTAAAGAATTCTGTTCTTTTCTCACCAATTTTAATGCTGCACATATTGCCAGTATACAATGATTTAATTATGTCATGTGTTTTACCCCCTACACCACTGTCACTAACGTTGTAGAACAGTCCTGTATGCCAAATAGAATCAAATGCTTTTTGGTATTTTTTTGGTATTATTTATTATTATTTGGTATTATTTTGGTGGACATGTTTATCTATCAGGGTGTGTAGGGTTAAATATGATCAGTTTTGCAATGTTTTGGTATAAATCCAATTTAGCTTTTATTCAAGACATTGTATGAAGGAAATTTAGAACTGTTACATTTATAATACTACAGAAAACCTTCCCCAGGTTACTGTTCACACAAATGCCTCTGTAATTGTTAGGGTCAAATTTGTCTCCGTTTTTAAAGATCGGGGTTATGAGTCCTTGATTTCAGATGTCAGGGAAATAACCTACACTCAGGATCAAATTAAACAGTTTTAATATAGCCAACTGAAAGTTTGCACAAGTGAGTTTGAGCATCTCATTTAGGATGCCATCAGGTCCGCATGCCTTTTTACATTTGAGGCCCTGAAGTTTCTTATAGAGCTCCTTGTCAGTAATTGGGGAGTCGATATTTCTCTCTCTCTCTCTCTCTCTCTCTCTCTCTCTCTCTCTCTCTCTCTCTCTCTCTCTCTCTCTCTCTCTCTCTCTCTCTCTCTCTCTCTCTCTCTCTCTCTCTCGCTCTCTCTCGCTCTCTCTCTCTCTCTCTCTCTCTCTCTCTCTCTCTCTCTCTCTCTCTCTCTCTCTCTCTCTCTCTCTCTCAGTGCCTGCTGGGAGTTTGAGTGTTTGGTGTGGAGGGCTCCGTCCTAACTAATTTTCTATGGTGGAGGGTTATTTCAAAGTTAGGGTGGAAGAGGACAGAGTAACTTTCCTGGGGTTTGGAAGGTGTGGTGTGCGTGATGGCTTCTCAGCCTAGCACGGAGGCTGGCCCTAGTTATGCTATGGAGGGTGGTGTAGATGAGGCTGGGTCTAGTCATGCTATGGAGGGTGGTGTAGGTGATGCTGGGTCTAGTCATGCTATGGAGGGTGGTGTAGATGATGCTGGGTCTAGTCATGCTATGGATGGTGGTGTAGATGATTATGGGCCTAGTCATACTATTGATGGTGGTGTAGATGATGCTGGGTCTAGTCATGCTATGGATGGTGGTGTAGATGATTCTGGGCCTAGTCATGCTATGGAGGGTGGTGTAGATGATGCTGGGTCTAGTCATGCTATGGATGGTGGTGTAGATGATGCTGGGTCTAGTCATGCTATGGAGGGTGGTGCAGATGATGCTGGGTCTAGTCATGCTATGGAGGGTGGTGTAGATGATGCTGGGTCTAGTCATGCTATGGAGGGTGGTGTAGATGATGCTGGGTATAGTCATGCTATGGAGGGTGGTGTAGATGATTCTGGGCCTAGTCATGCTATGGAGGGTGGTGTAGATGATGCTGGGTCTAGTCATGCTATGGAGGGTGGTGTAGATGATGCTGGGTCTAGTCATGCTATGGAGGGTGGTGTAGATGATGCTGGGTCTAGTCATGCTATGGATGGTGGTGTAGATGATTATGGGCCTAGTCATACTATGGATGGTGGTGTAGATGATGCTGGGTCTAGTCATGCTATGGATGGTGGTGTAGATGATTCTGGGCCTAGTCATGCTATGGAGGGTGGTGTAGATGATGCTGGGTCTAGTCATGCTATGGAGGGTGGTGTAGATGATGCTGGGTCTAGTCATGCTATGGAGGGTGGTGTAGATGATGCTGGGTCTAGTCATGCTATGGAGGGTGGTGTAGATGATGCTGGGTCTGAGTCTCTCTCTCTCTCTCTCTCTCTCTCTCTCTCTCTCTCTCTCTCTCTCTCTCTCTCTATGCTATGGAGGGTGGTGTAGATGATGCTGGGTCTAGTCATGCTATGGAGGGTGGTGTAGATAATACTGGGTCTAGTCATGCTATGGATGGTGGTGTAGATGATGCTGGGTCTTGTCATGCTATGGAGGGTGGTGTAGATGATGCTGGGTCTAGTCATGCTATGGAGGGTGGTGTAGATGATGCTGGGTCGAGTCATGCTATGGAGGGTGGTGTAGATGATTCTGGGTCTAGTCATGCTATGGAGGGTGGTGTAGATGATTCTGGGTCTAGTCATGCTATGGAGGGTGGTGTAGATGAGGCTGGGTCTAGTCATGCTATGGAGGGTGGTGTAGATGAGGCTGGGTCTAGTCATGCTATGGAGGGTGGTGTAGATGATGCTGGGTCTAGTCATGCTATGGAGGGTGGTGTAGATGAGGCTGGGTCTATTCATGCTATGGAGGGTGGTGTAGATGAGGCTGGGTCTAGTCATGCTATGGAGGGTGGTGTAGATGAGGCTGGGTCTAGTCATGCTATGGAGGGTGGTGTAGATGAGGCTGGGTCTAGTCATGCTATGGAGGGTGGTGTAGATGAGGCTGGGTCTAGTCATGCTATGGAGGGTGGTGTAGATGAGGCTGGGTCTAGTCATGCTATGGAGGGTGGTGTAGATGAGGCTGGGTCTAGTCATGCTATGGAGGGTGGTGTAGATGAGGCTGGGTCTAGTCATGCTATGGAGGGTGGTGTAGATGAGGCTGGGTCTAGTCATGCTATGGAGGGTGGTGTAGATGATGCTGGGTCTAGTCAGGTTATTCTAGTGGATGAGGACCGTATAGTGGGGAAGTGTAAGAGATTAGAGGGGAGGAGGAGGGTGTCAAGTGCAAAAGGAAAAAGGGAGTGGACAAAGGCACCATGGAAATGTTGCCTGTTGCTGTGGGTGATGCCCTGACCAGAGAGAAAGTGCAGGTGGTCAGGGTGGGAGATAGAGATGAGGAGGAAAGTGAGTTCTTAATCAGGGACATGTTGGACTTGTCGAGAGGTTCTAATGTGAACTTTGGACTGGTCTCCTTAGATCAAGAGAAGGCTTTTGATTGAGTGGACCATGAGTATCTGTTTATTGTGATGTCTGTGTTTGGGTTCGGGGAAAGGTTTTTGACCTGTGTGAAGCTGTTGTATGCTAGGGCATCATGTATGGTGGGAGGGGGGCTCAGTAGGCCAGTCTGGGTGAGACGGGGTATTAGACGAGGATGCCCTCTATCTGGGCAGTTATACACACTAGCCATTGAGCCTTTTTTAGGACTGCTACGCAGTAGACTGCATGGAGTGTGCTGAACAGGAATGGATGTGGTGGCAGGCATAGCAGTGTCAGCATATGCAGATTATGTTTCTGGTCAGGGATGATCAGGATATGCAGGCACTAGAGACCAGTCTGAAGGTGTACGAGGGAGCTTCATCAGCTAAGGTAAACTGGGGCAAGAGCAAAGCTCTGTTATGTGGGGCATGGGGGGGATAGGGCTCCCCTCCTCTGCTTCCAGGGGGTTTGCAGTGGGGTTGTGAAGGGCTTAAAGTGTTGGGGGTGTACCCTGGCTCAGTGAACTGGATAAGGAAGAACTGGGAAGAGCTGTCACAGGCAGTGGTGTCAAGACTGGCCAGGTGGAGGTGGCTGCTGTCCCAAGTGTCATATAGAGGGAGGGTGCTGATAATTAACAACCTGGGGGCATCTTCCCTGTGGCATAAACTGTCTGTCCTCAACCCCCCTGCCAGCAGACCTCCATCGCAAGCTGGTGGACTTCTTCTGGTCGGATCATCACTGGCTGAAGGCAGCAGTGTTGTACATGACCATTCACGAAGGAGGACAGGGCCTGGTGAAACTGGAGAGAAGGATGGCTGCTTTCAGGCTAAAGGCGGTGCAGAGACTGCTGTACCATGCTGATGATGGCTGGAGGGAGACAGCATGCGTGCTGCTGAGGAGAGCTGGCAGATTAGGGTTGGACCAGCAGCTGTTCCTCATGAACCTGGAGAGGCTGAGTACAGCAGGCCTCTCTGATTTTTACTCTGCAATGCTGAGGGCCTGGCAGCTGCTAAGGCCCATACGAGAAGGGGGTGTGGGGCCTGGGCTACGGGTGTGGGAGGAGCCTATCTTCCACAACCCAGCCATTCCTTTGAGATCGGTTCAGTCGGCCACCCTGCAGAGGCAACTGATGGCAGGGGGTTTACTAAGGCTGGGTGACCTGAGACTGCTGGGAGAGGAGGGGTGGAAAACCCCGGAGGTCTTGCCACAACAAACAGGAATAACGTCTCTTAGGCTACTGAAGAGATTCCTGGAGGAGGTTCAGGAGGCACTGTCTGAGCCGGTAAGGGGGGGCGTTTGAGAGGCCAAAGAGAGAGGGGCCACCAATGTTTCCGCCACTGCAGGAGATGGCAGAGACTGGAGACTGGCAAGGGGGTCTGGAGGACTTGTTAGATTTTAACACTCCGAGCCTGGGGGAGTTTGAGGATGTGGGAGGTAAAGCCCTCTACAACTTCTGCATTAAGGTTAGGAACATTAGGAGCCTAACAGGAGTGAAGGCACATCAGTGGCAGGGGGTATGTGGGGAGGAGAGTATGGTGTGTTTTAGATGGAGGGGGCTCTACAACCCCCCAGTACCAAAGAGGTCAGGTGACCTCCAGTGGGGGGTTCTTCATGGAGCCCTGGCCACGAACAGCTGGTTGGCACGGGTTGAACCTGGATTTGGGCAGGGGTGTCTTTTCTGTAAAATGAAAGAAACTGTGATTCATGTGTTTTCTGTGTGCACCAGGTTAATGCCTTTAATGTCTCTGTTGGAATGTCTGTGTGACAGATTGGGGGTGGTTTTTACTGTTGGGATGTTTATAATGGGATACAGGTATTCGGGTTAGGAGAAAGCCAAATGTGTTTTGTTGAATTTTCTGTTTGCTCAGGCAAAGTTAGCTATTTGGCTAACAAGGGGGAACAGGGTCAAAGGTGGGGGGATAACAGACCCTTTACTATTGGTTAATTGGATGGTCTCTGCGCGCCTCAGGATTGAGTTTGAGTTCGATAGAATGATAACATGTGTAGAGATGTTTGAGGAGATCTGGTGTGTTGGGGGGGCTGTCTATATAGCTGGGGAAGATGTTTTGGATATACAGTTGTAGGAGTGGGTATTGTGATGTTGGTTTGCATCATGTGGTAGATAGAAAGGTGAGTATGGTAAATGTATGCAGTACAGGAAATATTTGTATTTTTAAGGGGGTGAGTTTTAAATTAAATGAGATTGTTTTAGTAAAGAAAGACAAAAAGTCAAGTCTCTCTCTCTCTCTCTCTCTCTCTCTCTCTCTCTCTCTCTCTCTCTCTCTCTCTCTCTCTCTCTCTGTCCCCGTCTCTCTCTCTCTCTCTCTCTCTCTCTGTCCCCGTCTCTCTCTCTCTCGCTCTCTCTCTCTCTCTCTCTCTCTCTCTCTCTCTCCCCTCTCTCTCTCTCTCTCTCTCTCTCTCTCTCTCTCTCTCTCTCTCTCTCTCTCTCTCTCTCTCTCTCTCTCTCTCTCTCTCTCTGTCCCCTCTCTCTCTCTCTCTCTCTCTCTCTCTCTCTCTCTCTCTCTCTCTCTCTCTCTCTCTCTCTCTCTCTCTCTCTCTCTCTCTCTCTCTGTCCCCGTCTCTCTCTCTCTCTCTCTCTCTCTCTCTCTCTCTCTCTCTGTCCCCGTCTCTCTCTCGCGCCCCGTCTCTCTCTCTCTCTCTCTCTCTCTCTCTCTGTCCCCGTCTCTCTCTCTCTCTCTCTCTCTCTCTCTCTCTCTCTCTCTCTCTCTCTCTCTCTCTCTCTCTCTCTCTCTCTCTCTCTCGTCCCCGTCTCTCTCTCTCTCTCTCTCTCTCTGTCCCGTCCCCTCTCTCTCTCTCTCTCTCTCCCTCTCTCTCTCTCTCTCTCTCTCTCTCTCTCTCTCTCTCTCTCTCTCTCTCTCTCTCTCTCTCTCTCTCTCTCTCTCTCTCTCTCTCTCTCTCTCTCTCTCTCTCTCTCTCTCTCCGTCTCTGTCCCTCTCTCTCTCTCTCTCTCTCTCTCTCTCTCTCTCTCTCTCTCTCTCTCTCTCTCTCTCTCTCTCTCTCTCTGTCCCCGTCTCTCTCTCTCTCTCTCTCTCTCTCTCTCTCTCTCTCTCTCTCTGTCTCTCTCTCTCTCTCTGTCCCCGTATCTCTCTCTCTCTCTCTCTGTCCCCGTCTCTCTCTCTCTCTCTCTCTCTCTCTCTCTCTCTCTCTCTCTCTCTCTCTCTCTCTCTCTGTCTCTCTCTCTCTCTCTCTCTCTCTCTCTCTCTCTCTCTCTCTCTCTCTCTCTCTCTCTCTCTCTCTCTCTCTCTCTCTCTCTCTCTCTCTCTCTCTCTCTCTCTCTCTCTCTCTCTCTCTCTCTCGCTGTCCCCGTCTCTCTCTCTCTCTCTTTGTCCCCGTCTCTCTCTCTCTCTCTCTCTCTCTCTCTCTCTCTTCTGTCCCCGTCTCTCTCTCTCTCTCTCTCTCTGTCCCCGTCTCTCTCTCTCTCTCTCGCTGTCCCCGTCTCTCTCCCTCCCTCTCTCTGTCCCCATATTTCTCGCCCTAATCTCGTTCTCCTTCCCTCTCTCCATCTATCTATCCCTCTCTCTCAGAGCGATAGTATAGAGGCCAGGCATTGGCAGTGCCATAGCACATGTTACCAGGCACACGACTACACAGCCCATCACTTATAAAGACCTGTATCCCTCCTTTCTCCATTCCCCATCTCTCCCTTCTCTGTTTCTTAATCTCTTCATTCCCCATCCATCTCACTTCCTCCCTCAAAGCTTCTCTGCCTCTTCTATACTCAGCAATTACTATGTGTGTATTCTGCACATTGAATATGTCCATTGTAAAGTGCACAAAAGTTTGTTTTGATTCTATTCTATTGATTATGATGCCAGGAGAGTTCCCTCCAGTCGACCTCACTTCCTCCTATTAGCTGGAGATGACTGAATACTAAGCAAAAATATGAACGCAACATGTTCCAGTTCATATAAGGAAATGAGTCATTTGAAATAAATTCATTAGGCCCTAATCTATGGATTTCACAGGACTGGACAGGGGCGCTGCCATGTGTGGGCCTATGACCTCCCAGGTCATGACCTCCCAGGCCCACCCATGGCTGCACCCCTGCCCAGTCACGAGAAATGTGAGTTTTTCCCCACAAAAGGGCTTCAGTACTTGACAGAAATGCTCCTCAGTTTCATCAGCTGTCCCGGTGGCTGGTCTAATTACAATCAGGTGAAGGAGCCGGATGCTGAGGTCCTGGGCTGGCGGGGTTACACTTGGCATGCGGTCGTGAGGCCAGTTGGAGGTACTGCGGAATTCTCAAAAATGACGGCGGCTTATGGAAGAGCAAGGAACATTCAATTCTCTGGCAACAGCTCTGGTGAAACATTCCTCCACTCAGCATGTCAATTGCATGCTCCCTCAAAACTCGAGACATCTGGTGGCATTGTGTTGTGTGACAAAACTTCACATTTTCGAGTGGCCTTTAAATTGTTCCCAGTACAAGGTGTATAATGATCCTGCTGTTGAGTCAGCTTCTTGACATGCCACACCTGTCAGGTGGATGAACATTTGATTTCCACCCTCCCCCTTCACCATGTGTTATAACTAGGCCACAATACACGCTTGAGCGGGTCAGTGTGTGTGTCTGTGCGCGTGCACGCGTTTGCATAAGGGACTTTGTGTGAATGAATGCGTAGCTCTGCATATGGTGGGGGCAGCATGTTTGTTCAACAAAGAGTCAATAAATTCCCAGGTTGGAGTGTGTGTGTGTGTGTGTGTGTGTGTGTGTGTGTGTGTGTGTGTGTGTGTGTGTGTGTGTGTGTGTGTGTGTGTGTGTGTGTGTGTGTGTGTGTGTGTGTGTGTGTGTGTGTGTGTGTGTGTGTGTGTGTGTATGGGTGTGCGTGCGTGCGTTTGTGTATGTGTGTTTGTGTTTGTGTGGGTGTGCGTGCGTTTGTGTGTGTGTGCGTGTGTGTGTGTGTGCGTTTGTGTATGTGTGTTTGTGTGTGGAGGGCTAGACACTCTTTATCTGTACTCCACATGCTCTTTCACATCGTCGTTGTCTTCATCGCCGTCGTCATCATCCTCATCATCTTCCTCTCCTGTTGCTCTCTCTCTCTACTCTCCACCTCAATGTGTCTGAATGCGTCCTATCCCCCCCCCCCCCCGCCGGCTCTGACCAAGGGGGCCCCACGGCGTCACCTCTGCTCTGCTCCACAACATCTGGCTCCATAGCTCCTTTGCCATTCTCCCTACTCCTCTTCTTCCTTCTCTTCCTCTTCTGAGTCACTGTCGCCACAACACCCAGCAATAGGGGTGAAGGAGCACCACAGGGAGAGAGAGGAGGTTTGCATCGAGCCAGACCTTCCCCCTCCGCAGTGCACTCATCTGACCCCGTGCTCTCTAAGTCACATTTTCCAGTTGTCCTTGGGAGCCTGGGATGTTGTGGCACCACAGTGTAGTACACTATTGATTAGTGTGAGAACTTTGTGTGTGAGTGTGCACAGCGCCACACACACATACCGCCTACAGTTGTCAGCCTAGTCACGAGCCTTGTGTGTCAATGCTTGTCAAACACCCTGCTAAGCTCCTATGACCAGAGTTCAAGTCCAGCCTCTGCTCTGTTTAATGCGTCACCAGGACACATAATAGACCTGTGTGACATTTGATTGTTGACACACCATTGTTTGTGTCTACTCCACAGAAGAATAAGATTGTGTGTGTGTGTGTGTGTATAATGCATTCGATATGCCCTGTGAGTCTTCTCATGGTTGGCGAGTGTGTCCCCATCCATTATCTATGAGACTGAATAATTAAAGACAAGGCGACACAATGCACTTCATGTTGACAAGCCTGTGTGTGTGTGTGTGTGTGTGTGTGTGTGTGTGTGTGTGTGTGTGTGTGTGTGTGTGTGTGTGTGTGTGTGTGTGTGTGTGTGTGTGTGTGTGTGTGTGTGTGTGTGTGTGTGTGTGTGTGTGTGTGTGTGTGTGTGTGTGTGTGTCTGCATTCGCTGTCAAAATGGAATCACAGCCACATGTACATGCAGAGGCCATTAGTGAGTGTGTATAACAATGTGTGTGTGTGTGTGCATAACAATGTGTGTGTGTGCAATCTGAATAGAAGTACTAGAGGAAAACATCACACACAAATGTTTATCTCCATTTTGAGAAACAGAGAGTGGGAAGAGGAGAGGGGGAGGGGTACCTGTTTGCTACCTGTTAATCTTCTCCCTCTCCCCATCCTTTGGCATCTGCTACCTTGATCATTGCTTCTCGCTCTCTCTTCCTCCTCCCTTCATAGGGCTGCTGGAATATTTATGCTGGTTCTTAATTAGGGTTGCTGAAGTGTGGGAAAGGCCTGGAACCATTGCTGAGAGAGAAATGGAGGGAGTGAGGGCAAAATGGAGGGAATGCGAGGGAAAGAGAGATGATGATGTTGACGAGTTCTCTCTCTTGCACTTCCTCCCTTTTCCCCCGCATTAATGCATTTTCTCCGTGTCCTTTAGGCCCTATTTGCTTCAGTTCTTTTTTTTCTCTCCGTGCCTCGAGCGTGAGATCCTCCGTGTGAGACTTCCGCGTCGCCTTCCCACAACACAAGGAGAGAGAGAGAGAGAGAGAGAGAGAGAGAGAGAGAGAGAGAGAGAGAGAGAGAGAGAGAGAGAGAGAGAGAGAGAGAGAGAGAGAGAGAGAGAGAGAATGGAGAGAGAGAGGAGGTAGAGAAAGAGATTGGTGGGTTGAGGGAGGGAGGGAGAACAGAGAGACTGAGTGGAGAGAAGAGGTAGAGAAAGAGATTGGTGGATGCCAGAGGAAGAGGACAGAGTGAGCGAGGGAAGAGGAGGTGGAGAGAGATTTGACAGTGAAGCATTTGACAGTGAAGCATGCCTTTTTAATGAGTGCATTAGTCCTCTACGTACCCTCTCTTCCCCTGTCCTCTTCTCCTCGCATCTTCTCTTCTCCTCTCCCCCGCCCCCTCCGACCACTGTGCCACTCTAAGACACAATCAGATTAGAGAGAGAGGGAGAAATGGCTGGGGGAATGGAGGGAGAGGGGGTGGAGAAGGTCAATGGGTGGGGATGGAGAATGAACAGACAGAGAGAAGCAGGTTTTTATTGCGAAGGAACGAACATCTGAGTGAGTACACAGAGGTACCATAGCCTTCAGATATCCCTGCACATCCAGACCTGTACGCAATGATGTCAAGAAGGACCGGAAGACTGTTTGAACGTCAGAGAGGGCGAGAGGGAAATGTATCCGTGCAGCGTTTTGTTTAAATGCAGTATAAACCATCTCTCAATAATGACAACGTTTTATTTCCCCACTGAGAGTTACTCGGCAGCCCTGGTTCCCCTTCTACCTCTGCTTCTGTTTTAATAGTACTCTGCCAAGCTAATAAAGACTACTCAGAGAGAGAGAGAGAGAGAGAGAGAGAGAGAGAGAGAGAGAGAGAGAGAGAGAGAGAGAGAGAGAGAGAGAGAGAGAGAGAGAGAGAGAGAGAGAGAGAGAGAGAGAGAGAGAGCATTTATTTAATAATCACCACAGGTCTTTACAGTTGATTTGGAGTAGGCACTGTGAAGAACCACTAAGAGCTATTTCATTTGAGCTCCCCAGCAACCCAAACCACCTCCCCACATTTCCAGCAAACACAACACACACACACAAAACTACAGAGGGAGGAGGGGAGAGGAAGATGAGAGGGGAGAGATTTAGGAGGACAGGGACGTTTTATTACAATCCAATCTTTATTACCCCTCCTCTCATCACACACACACACACACCTCATGCTCGAGGATGTTGGTGCAGGCGGGGAGTTAATTACATGTTAGACCTAAATCGACTCAGCAAGGCAAGTCCTGTGTGTGTTGTGTGCATTTGTTCTGTGCGGTGTGTGTGCGTGTGCGATTGAATGTCTATGCATTCATTTATAAACATGCATGAATATATCTGTGGTCTACTAGTCTTGTGTGTGGGAGGGTACGTGTGTGTGTGTGTGTGTGTGTGTGTGTGTGTGTGTGTGTGTGTGTGTGTGTGTGTGTGTGTGTGTGTGTGTGTGTGTGTGTGTGTGTGTGTGTGTGTGTGTGTGTGTGTGTGTGTGTGTGTGTGTGTGTGTGTGTGTGTGTGTGTGTGTGTGTGTGTGTGTGTGTGTGTGTGTGTGTGTGTGATGGAAACGTGGGGAGGTGGTTTGGGTTGCTGGGGAGCTCAAATGAAATAGCTTTTAGTGGTTCTTCGCAGTGCTTACTCCAAATCAACTGTAAAGACCTGTGGTGATTATTAAATAAATTAGCCAGCTCTCTCTCTCTCTCTCTCTCTCTCTCTCTCTCTCTCTCTCTCTCTCTCTCTCTCTCTCTCTCTCTCTCTCTCTCTCTCTCTCTCTCTCTCTCTCTCTCTCTCTCTCTCTCTCTCTCTCTCTCTCTCTCTCTCTCTCTCTCTCTCTCTCTCTCTCGAGCAACCAGGTCACCCATTATACAAGTCTGTGTTAGACGTCCATCCATGCCCATCCACGTCCATCCATGTCCATTTTCAATCATAGCTACACAAGCATTTGTGTAAGAGTATTGATAGCTAGCATAGCATTAAGCTTAGCATTCAGCAGGCAACATTTTCACAAAAACAAGAAAAGCAACCCAATTAAATAATTTACCTTTGAAGAACTTCAGATGTTTTCAATGAGGAGACTCTCGGTTAGATAGCAAATGTTCAGTTTTTCCAAAAAGATTACTTGTGTAGGAGAAATCGCTCCGTTTTGTTCATCACGTTTGGCTAAGAAATAAATCCGAAAATGCAGTCTCTACAACGCCGAACTTTTTACCAAATTAACTCCATAATATCGACAGAAACACGGCAAACGTTGTTTAGAAGCAATCCTCAAGGTGTTTTTCACATATCTATTCGATGATAAATCATTCGTGGCAGCTGTGTTTCTCCTCGAAGCAAACGAAAAACACACACAGCTGGAGATTACGCAATAATTGCAACGGAGGACCGCAAGCGGCCACCTGGTAGATGTAGTCTCTTAAGGTCAATCTTCCAATGATTTGCCTACAAATACGTCACAATGCTGCAGACACCTTGGGGAAACGACAGAAAGTGTAGGCTCATTCCTGGCGCATTTACAGCCATATAAGGAGACATTGGAACACAGCGCATTCAAAATCTGGCGCACTTCCTGTATGAAATGTAATCTTCGTTTCGCCGGTAGCATTAGTTCTGTGGCACTCACAGACAATATCTGTGCAGTTTTGGAAACGTCAGAGTGTTTTCTTTCCAAAGCTGTCAATTATATGCATAGTCGAGCATCCTTTGGTGACAAAATATCTTGTTTAAAACGGGAACGTTTTTCATCACAAAATTTTAATAGCGCCCCCTAATAAAGATTTCAGAGATAATGCATAAACTTGACGCTAACCTTTAAAATTCAGAGTTAATGCCTAAAAAAACATCTCAAAAACAGTATTTTATCGCTGGAACTCTAGTGCCAAAGGTTCGAATAACAGCGATAGAATGTTGTTTTTTAATTTCTTTTTGTTTTGAGCCTATTCCAAGCCTTAACCCTTACCTTAACCATTCAGAGTTAATGCCTAATCTTAACCATAACCTCAAAAATTATTAGTGATGGCTTAACGTAACCTTAAACACTTTGAAGTTGAGAACAACTTTGAAATGTGATGTTTGAGAAGCATGGATGAACGTCTAACTCACAGTGAGACTGTGAGAGCTTGTTGCAGCTAAGAGCTGCTACTGGTTGGCTTTCCCTTACCATGGTGTAGTGACTGTGTCACTAGGCTGGGCTGGGAAACACTTGGGCATATGCCACATGACTATTTCATTGCTGCTTTACCCCACACCGTACCCACAAGGACTGGTTCTTCAAGATTATGCCACATACACCATAGCTGTGTTGCTACTGTGCCATTGTGGTTTCTCCATGTGTGTGTGTGTGTGTGTGTGTGTGTGTGTGTGTGTGTGTGTGTGTGTGTGTGTGTGTGTGTGTGTGTGTGTGTGTGTGTGTGTGTGTGTGTGTGTGTGTGTGTGTGTGTGTGTGTGTGTGTGTGTGTGTGTGTGTGTGTGTGTGTGTGTGTGTGTGTGTGTGTGTGTGTGTGTGTGTGTGTGTGTGTGTATTTTTTTTATTTATTTCACCTTTATTTAACCAGGTAGACTAGTTGAGAACAAGTTCTCATTTACAACTGCGACCTGGCCAAGATAAAGCATAGCAGTGTGAACAGACAACAACACAGAGTTACACATGGAGTAAACAATTAATAAGTCAATAACACAGTAGAAAAAAGAGAGTCTATATACATTGTGTGCAAAAGGCATGAGGAGGTAGGCGAATAATTACAATTTAGCAGATGAACACTGGAGTGATAAATGATCAGATGGTCATGTGCAGGTAGAGATACTGGTGTGCAAAAGAGCAGAAAAGTAAATAAATGTAAACAGTATGGGGATGAGGTAGGTAAATTGGGTGGGCTATTTACCGATAGACTATGTACAGCTGCAGCGATCGGTTAGCTGCTCAGATAGCAGATGTTTGAAGTTGGTGAAGGAGATGAAAGTCTCCAATTTCAGCGATTTTTGCAATTCGTTCCAGACACAGGCAGCAGAGAACTGGAAGGAAAGGCGGCCAAATGAGGTGTTGGCTTTAGGGATGAACAGTGAGATACACCTGCTGGAGCGTGTGCTACGGGTGGGTGTTGCCATCGTGACCAGTGAACTGAGATAAGGCAGCGAACGGTTGAAAAGCATGCATTTGGTTTCACTAGCGTTTAAGAGCAGTTGGAGGCCACGGAAGGAGTGTTGTATGGCGTTAAAGTTCGTTTGGAGGTTAGATAGCACAGTGTCCAAGGACGGGCTGGAGGTATACAGAATGGTGTCGTCTGCGTAGAGGTGGATCAGGGAATCGCCTGCAGCAAGAGCAACATCATTGATATATACAGAGAAAAGAGTCGGCCCGAGAATTGAATCCTGTGGCACTCCCATAGAGACTGCCAGAGGACCGGACAACATGCCCTCCGATTTGACACACTGAACTCTGTCTGCAAAGTAGTTGGTGAACCAGGCAAAGCAGTCATTAGAAAAACCGAGGCTACTGAGTCTGCCGATAAGAATATGGTGATTGACAGAGTCGAAAGCCTTGGCCAGGTCGATGAAGACGTGTGTGTGTGTGTGGGGGGGGGTGCGTGTGCGTGTGCTGTGTGGCTGGTTCTAGTGACCAGGCTTGGGTGTGTGTAAATAGTGTGAGAATAAAGGACGTATGGAAATAGCCCTGCACCGTGCTGGTGCATGGACCTTTAATAGCACAGGGTGCACACACACACACATACACTTCACAAACACACACCCTTTTCACATGCACACACAGAGACACACACACACTTTTCATTCGCAAACAACCCCACAGTCTGTTACTGAAAGTGGTTACGTATAACAACAACTGTAGAAGTACACACGCACACACATACACAGGCTCACACACTTATATTGCCACTGCAAGAATGTGGGACATTTTATACCGAGTGACTGGATCAAGAGCGCGGGGGTGGGAGGGAAGGAGATGGTGGGGGGGGGGGGGGGGGTCGACAAGAAAGAGACACCCAGCAAGAGGGAAAGAGGGAGGCACGGTGGAAGAGAGAGAGAGCTGAGCGAGGAGTAGAATTCCAAAACCGAAGATTTGAATTTGAAAAGAACATTGTAATGATATGGAGACAGAGGGGGACAGGATAGGGGGCACAGGGAACGACGACGGAGGAGAAAAGCTAAGAACAATAGACTGGGGTGATGAAAGAGCAGATGGATAGAAGGATGACTGTGAAATGTGAAAATGAGGATGAGTAGTTTTAACCATAGAATAAAAAAGTATCTTTAATGGAGACACACACACACATCTACACTCATCTTCCTCATACACTCTCTCACAGAGGACACACACACATCTACACTCATCTTCCTCATACACTCTCTCACAGAGGATACACACACACACATCTACACTCATCTTCCTCATACACTCTCTCACAGAGGACACACACACATCTACACTCATCTTCCTCATACACTCTCTCACAGAGGACACACACACACACACATCTACACTCATCTTCCTCATACACTCTCTCACAGAGGACACACACACATCTACACTCATCTTCCTCATACACTCTCTCACAGAGGACACACACACCCCATCTACACTCATCTTCCTCATACACTCTCTCACAGAGGACACACACACCCCATCTACACTCATCTTCCTCATACACTCTCTCACAGAGGACACACACACACAGCCCATCTACACTCATCTTCCTCATACACTCTCTCACAGAGGACACACACATACACACCCCATCTACACTCATCTTCCTCGTACACTCTCTCACAGAGGACACACACACACACCCCATCTACACTCATCTTCCTCATACACTCTCTCACAGAGGACACACACACACCCCATCTACACTCATCTTCCTCATACACTCTCTCACAGAGGACACACACATACACACCCCATCTACACTCATCTTCCTCGTACACTCTCTCACAGAGGACACACACACACCTCCCATCTACACTCATCTTCCTCATACACTCTCTCACAGAGGACACACACACACCCCATCTACACTCATCTTCCTCATACACTCTCTCACAGAGGACACACACATACACACCCCATCTACACTCATCTTCCTCGTACACTCTCTCACAGAGGACACACACACACACCCCATCTACACTCATCTTCCTCATACACTCTCTCACAGAGGACACACATACACACCCCATCTACACTCATCTTCCTCGTACACTCTCTCACAGAGGACACACACACACACCTCATCTACACTCATCTTCCTCATACACTCTCTCACAGAGGACACACACACACACCTCATCTACACTCATCTTCCTCATACACTCTCTCACAGAGGACACACACACACCCCATCTACACTCATCTTCCTCGTACACTCTCTCACAGAGGACACACACACCCCATCTACACTCATCTTCCTCGTACACTCTCTCACAGAGGACACACACACACCCCATCTACACTCATCTTCCTCATACATTCTCTCACAGAGGACTAACACACCAAATCTACACTCAACTTCCTCATACACTCTCTCACAGAGGACACACACCCCATCTACACTCATCTTCCTCATACACTCTCACAGAGGACACACACACCCCAATCTACACTCTTCTTCGTCATACACTCTCTCACAGAGGACACACACACCTCCCAATCTACACTAAACTTCCTCATACACTCTCTCACAGAGGACACACACACCTCCCAATCTACACTAAACTTCCTCATACACTCTCTGACAGAGGACACACACACCTCCCAATCTACACTAAACTTCCTCATACACTCTCTCACAGAGGACATGCACACACCAATCTCATCTTCCTCATACACTCTCTCACAGAGGACGCCCCAATCTACACACACACAAACAACAACAAAAACACACACACACACACACACACAGAGACACACACACAGAGAGAGAGAGAGACACATGCACACAGAGAGAGAGAGAGACACAGACACACGCACGCACACACACACACACACACACACACACACACACACACACACACACACACACACACACACACACACACACACACACACACACACACACACACACACACACACACACACACACACACACACACACACACACACACACAGGGACACACACACACACACACACACACACACACACAGGGACACACACACACACAGAGAGAGACACACACACAGAGAGAGACACACACACACAGAGAGACATACACACACACACACACAGAGACACACACACACAGAGAGAGAGACAAACACACACAGAGAGAGAGACACACACACAGAGAGAGTGAGAGAGACACACACAGAGAGAGAGAGACACACACAGAGAGAGAGAGACACACACACACACATACAGAGAGAGAGAGAGAGAGAGAGAGAGTGAGGCACACACACACACAGAGCGACACGCACACACACACACACACACACAGAGGGAGAGAGACACACACAGAGAGTCAGATACACACACACACAGAGAGACACACACACACACACAGAGAGTCACATACACACACACAGAGAGAGACAGACACACACACACAGAGAGACACACACACACACACAGAGAGACACACACACACACACACAGAGAGAGAGAGACACACACACACACACAGAGAGAGAGAGAGACACACACAGAGAGAGAGAGAGAGAGAGACACACACACACACACACAGAGAGAGAGATACACATACACAGAGAGAGAGAGAGACACACACACACACACAGAGAGAGAGACACACACACACACACACACAGAGACACACACACAGATACACACACACACAGAGGGAGAGAGACACACAGAGAGAGAGAGAGACACACACACAGAAAGAGAGAGAGAGAGACACACACACACAGAGAGAGAGAGAGAGAGAGACACACACACACACAGAGCGAGACACACACACAGAGAGAGAGAGACACACACACACACAGAGAGAGAGAGAGAAACCTGACACCCACAGCACACAGGGCAGGGGGACAAACACCTGCCTGCAGGTGACAGCATTCCCTCCCACATATGCCCCCTTATGCACAACTATGACAACATGACCAACAAGAACGGGTCACAACTCCTGCAGCTCTGTCGCATGCTGGGTATGTATATAGTCAATGGTAGGCTTCGAGGGGACTCGTATGGTAGGTACACCTATAGCTCATCTCTTGGCAGTAGTACTGTAGACTACTTTATCACTGACCTCAACCCAGAGTCTCTCAGAGCGTTCACAGTCAGCCCACTGACACCCCTATCAGACCACAGCAAAATCACAGTCTACTTGAACAGAGCAATACTCAATCATAAGGCATCAAAGCCAAAGGAACTGAGTAACATTAAGAAATGCTATAGATGGAAGGAATGCAGTTTGGAAACCTACCAAAAATCAATTAGGCAACAACAAATTCAATCCCTTTTAGACAATTTCCTGGGTAAAACGTTCCACTGTAATAGTGAAGATGTAAACTTGGCAGTAGAAAATCTTAACAGTATAGTTGACATCTCAGCTTCCCTATCAGCTTCCCTTCCCTTTTTACCAAATTACCGTACAACAGACCATGTATTCACCCTGCACATCCTAATTGACCACCAAACAAACCAAAACAAAGGCAAAGTCTTCTCATGCTTTGTTGATTTCAAAAAGCCTTCGACTCAATTTGGCATGAGGGTCTGCTATACAAATGGATGAAAAGTGGTGTTGGTAAAACATATGACATTATTAAATCTATGTACACAAACAACAAGTGTGCGGTTAAAATTGGCAAAAAAACACACACATTTCTTCACACAGGGCCGTGGGGTGAGACAGGGATGCAGCTTAAGCCCCACCCTCTTCAACATATATATCAATGAATTGGCGCTGGCACTAGAAAAGTCTGCAGCACCTGGCCTCACCCTACTAGAATCTGAAGTTAAATGTCTACTGTTCGCTGATGATCTGGTGCTTCTGTCACCAACCAAGGAGGGCCTACAGCAGCACCTAGATCTTCTGCACAGATTCTGTCAGACCTGGGCCCTGACAGTAAATCTCAGTAAGACCAAAATAATGGTGTTCCAAAAAAGGTCCAGTTGCCAGGACCACAAATACTAATTCCATCTCGACACCGTTGCCCTAGAGCACACAAAAAAAAACTAGACAAACCTTGGCCTTAACATCAGCGCCACAGGTAACTTCCACAAAGCTGTGAACGATCTGAGAGACAAGGCAAGAAGAGCATTCTATGCCATCAAAAGGAACATAAATTTCAACATACCAATTAGGATCTGGCTAAAAATACATGAATCAGTCATAGCGCCCATTGCATTTACATTACATTTAAGTCATTTAGCAGACGCTCTTATCCAGAGCGACTTACAAATTGGTGCATTCACCTTATGACATCCAGTGGAACAGCCACTTTACAATAGTGCATCTAAATATTTTAAGGGGGGGAGGGGGGGGGTGAGAAGGATTACTTTATCCTATCCTAGGTATTCCTTAAAGAGGTGGGGTTTCAGGTGTCTCCGGAAGGTGGTGATTGACTCCGCTGTCCTGGCGTCGTGGGGGGAGTTTGTTCCACCATTGGGGAGCCAGAGCAGCGAACAGTTTTGACTGGGCTGAGCGGGAACTGTACTTCCTCAGTGGTAGGGAGGCGAGCAGGCCAGAGATGGATGAACGCAGTGCCCTTATTTGGGTGTAGGGCCTGATCAGAGCCTGGAGGTACTGAGGTGCCGTTCCCCTCACAGCTCCGTAGGCAAGCACCATGGTCTTGTAGCGGATGCGAGCTTCAACTGGAAGCCAGTGTAGAGAGCGGAGGAGCGGGGTGACGTGAGAGAACTTGGGAAGGTTGAACACCAGACGGGCTGCGGCGTTCTGGATGAGTTGTAGGGGTTTAATGGCACAGGCAGGGAGCCCAGCCAACAGCGAGTTGCAGTAATCCAGACGGGAGATTACAAGTGCCTGGATTAGGACCTGCGCCGCTTCCTGTGTGAGGCAGGGTCGTACTCTGCGGATGTTGTAGAGCATGAACCTACAGGAACGGGCCACCTCCTTGATGTTAGTTGAGAACGACAGGGTGTTGTCCAGGATCACGCCAAGGTTCTTAGCGCTCTGGGAGGAGGACACAATGGAGTTGTCAACTGTGATGGCGAGATCATGGAACGGGCAGTCCTTCCCCGGGAGGAAGAGCAGCTCCGTCTTGCCGAAGTTCAGCTTGAGGTGGTGATCCGTCATCCACACTGATATGTCTGCCAGACATGCAGAGATGCGATTCGCCACCTGGTCATCAGAAGGGGGAAAGGAGAAGATTAATTGTGTGTCGTCTGCATAGCAATGATAGGAGAGACCATGTGAGGTTATGACAGAGCCAAGTGACTTGGTGTATAGCGAGAATAGGAGAGGGCCTAGAACAGAGCCCTGGGGGACACCAGTGGTGAGAGCGCGTGGTGAGGAGACAAATTCTCGCCACGCCACCTGGTAGGAGCGACCTGTCAGGTAGGACGCAATCCAAGCGTGGGCCGCGCCGGAGATGCCCAACTCGGAGAGGGTGGAGAGGAGGATCTGATGGTTCACAGTATCGAAGGCAGCCGATAGGTCTAGAAGGATGAGAGCAGAGGAGAGAGAGTTAGCTTTAGCGGTTCGGAGCGCCTCCGTGATACAGAGAAGAGCAGTCTCAGTTGAATGACTAATCTTGAAACCTGACTGATTTGGATCAAGAAGGTCATTCTGAGAGAGATAGCGGGAGAGCTGACCAAGGACGGCACGTTCAAGAGTTTTGGAGAGAAAAGAAAGAAGGGATACTGGTCTGTAGTTGTTGACATCGGAGGGATCGAGTGTAGGTTTTTTCAGAAGGGGTGCAACTCTCGCTCTCTTGAAGACGGAAGGGACGTAGCCAGCGGTCAGGGATAAGTTGATGAGCGAGGTGAGGTAAGGGAGAAGGTCTCCGGAAATGGTCTGGAGAAGAGAGGAGGGGATAGGGTCGAGCGGGCAGGTTGTTGGGCGGCCGGCCGTCACAAGACGCGAGATTTCATCTGGAGAGAGAGGGCAGAAAGAGGTCAGAGCACAGGGTAGGGCAGTGTGAGCAGAACCAGCGGTGTCGTTTGACTTAGCAAACGAGGATCGGATGTCGTCGACCTTCTTTTCAAAATGGTTGACGAAGTCATCTGCAGAGAGGGAGGAGGGGGGGGAGGATTCCGGAGGGAGGAGAAGGTGGCAAAGAGCTTCCTAGGGTTAGAGGCAGATGCTTGGAATTTAGAGTGGTAGAAAGTGGCTTTAGCAGCAGAGACAGAGGAGGAAAATGTAGAGAGGAGGGAGTGAAAGGATGCCAGGTCCGCAGGGAGGCGAGTTTTCCTCCATTTCCGCTCGGCTGCCCGGAGCCCTGTTCTGTGAGCTCGCAATGAGTCGTCAAGCCACGGAGCGGGAGGGGAGGACCGAGCCGGCCTGGAAGATAGGGGACATAGAGAGTCAAAGGATGTAGAAAGGGAGGAGAGGAGGGTTGAGGAGGCAGAATCAGGAGATAGGTTGGAGAAGGTTTGAGCAGAAGGAAGAGATGATAGGATGGAAGAGGAGAGAGTAGCGGGGGAGAGAGCGCGAAGGTTGGGACGGCGCGATACCATCCGAGTAGGGGCAGTGTGGGAAGTGTTGGATGCGAGCGAGAGGGAAAAGGATACAAGGTAGTGGTCGGAGACTTGGAGGGGAGTTGCAATGAGGTTAGTGGAAAAACAGCATCTAGTAAAGATGAGGTCGAGCGTATTGCCTGCCTTGTGAGTAGGGGTGGAAGGTGAGAGGGTGAGGTCAAAAGAGGAGAGGAGTGGAAAGAAGGAGGCAGAGAGGAATGAGTCAAAGGTAGACGTGGGGAGGTTAAAGTCGCCCAGAACTGTGAGAGGTGAGCCGTCCTCAGGAAAGGAGCTTATCAAGGCATCAAGCTCATAGATGAACTCTCCGAGGGGACCTGGAGGGCGATAAATGATAAGGATGTTAAGCTTGAAAGGGCTGGTAACTGTGACAGCATGAAATTCAAAGGAGGCGATAGACAGATGGGTAAGGGAAGAAAGAGAGAATGACCACTTGGGAGAGATAAGGATCCCGATGCCACCACCCCGCTGACCAGAAGCTCTCGGGGTGTGCGAGAACACGTGGGCGGACGAAGAGAGAGCAGTAGGAGTAGCAGTGTTATCTGTGGTGATCCATGTTTCTGTCAGTGCCAAGAAGTCGAGGGACTGGAGGGAGGCATAGGCTGAGATGAACTCTGCCTTGTTGGCT
Organism: Oncorhynchus gorbuscha; assembly: GCF_021184085.1. NCBI lineage: Eukaryota > Metazoa > Chordata > Actinopteri > Salmoniformes > Salmonidae > Oncorhynchus > Oncorhynchus gorbuscha. Next base: position 35,908,328 of record NC_060191.1, on the reverse strand, counting down.
GCAGATCGGCAGTTCCAGAGGCTACCGGAGACCTGGAACTCCACGTGGGTCGTGCGCGCTGGGACCACCAGATTAGGGTGGCAGCGGCCACGCGGTGTGGAGCGTTTGTATGGTCTGTGCAGAGAGGAGAGAACAGGGATAGACAGACACATAGTTGACAGGCTACAGAAGAGGCTACGCTAATGCAAGGAGATTGGAATGACAAGTGGACTACACGTCTCAAATGTTCAGAAAGTTAAGCTTACGTAGCAAGAATCTTATTGACTAAAATGATTAAAATGATACAGTACTGCTGAAGTAGGCTAGCTGGCAGTGGCTGCGTTGTTGACTTTGTAGGCTAGCTGGCAGTGGCTGCGTTGTTGACACTACACTAATCAAGTCGTTCCGTTGAGTGTAATAGTTTCTACAGTGCTGCTATTCTGGGGCTAGCTGGCTAGCTAGCAGTGTTGATTACGTTACGTTGCGTTAAAAGAACGACAATAGCTGGCTAGCTAACCTAGAAAATCGCTCTAGACTACACAATTATCTTTGATACACAGACGGCTATGTAGCTAGCTATGTAGCTAGCTACGATCAAACAAATCAAACCGTTGTGCTGTAATGAAATGAAATGAAAAATGTGATACTACCTGTGGAGCGAAGCGGAATGCGACCGGGTTGTTGAGTGCGGAAGTTCTATTCAGTAGACGTTGGCTAGCTGTTGGCTAGCTAGCAGTGTCTCCTACGTTAAGGACGACAAATAGCTGGCTAGCTAACCTCGGTAAATTAAGATAATCACTCTAAGACTACACGCTCTAAACTACACAATTATCTTGGATACGAAGACAGCAAAGACAACTATGTAGCTAGCTAACACTACACTAATCAAGTCGTTCAGTTGAGTGTAATAGTTTCTACAGTGCTGCTAGTCGGTAGACGGTGGACGTATGCTAGCTGGCTAGCTGCTGGGCAGATAGCAGTGTAGACTATGTTAGGACGACGAAATACGAAGTTGCAATAGAAGTGCTGACTGTTTCACTTTGTTGTCCTCTTTCTTTTCCTTTTTCTTCTGTCCTTCTTTTGTCCTTATTTTGTCTTCCTTTCTTCTGTTAACTAGATATTTTTTGTTGTTATTCTTCGTAAGCTAGCTAGCTTCTTCCAGGAGAGTCCCTAGCAACTGCTTAGCAACAAGTAAACAATTCTGCTAGCAATTCAGCTAGCTAAGATAACTGTACAATTTTATGAAAAATAGTTAATTTTTCAAAAGCCTGTCTTTTTTGGTTTGTTCCTTGTTTTGTCTTCTATTGAGTCTTGCAGTTTTCTCTTGATTCTTTTTGATGTACTTCACTCTAAAAAAACATTTAAATCTCAATATATACAGGAGCTCATTTTTCAGCAGCTGCTCATTGCCCTTTATGGTTGTGAGGTCTGGGGTCCGCTCACCAACCAAGACTTCACAAAATGGGACAAACACCAAATTGAGACACTGCATGCAGAATTTTGCAAAAATATCCTCCGTGTACAACGAAAAACACCAAATAATGCGCGCAGAGTAGAATTAGGCCGATACCCGCTAACTAACAAAACCCATTATTTTTTTAGGATTTTCCAGAGAAGATCCAGATCTCAGGGAATTAGACCAAAGTTCTCAATTGGTACAAAATATATAGAGTACTGTACACACTACAATTACTTAGGTTTAAAAATAAGTTCAACTGGACACCATAATGAGGCAGTGA
>NC_060191.1:35891610-35901610 GCF_021184085.1 Oncorhynchus gorbuscha | reverse complement strand
TCTCCCTCTCCTCTGCTTTCCCCTCTCTCCCTCTCTTTTTTCTCCCTCACCCTCTCCTTTCCTCTCTCTCCTGCTCCTCTCCTCTCTCCCTCTCTTTGCCTCATCCCCCTCTACTTTCCTCTCTTTCCCTCTCCTCTCCTTTCCTCTTTCCCTCTCCTCTCATTTCCTCTCTCTCCCCCTCTCCTCTCCTTTCCTCTCTCTCCCTCTTCTCTCTTCTCCTCTCTCTCCATCTGCTTTCCCCTCTTTCCCTCTCCTTTCCTCTCTCTCCCTCCTTTCCTCTCTCCCTCTGCTTTCCTCTCTCTCCCTCCTTTCCTCTCTCTCCCTCTGCTTTCCCCTCTCTCCCTCTCCTCTCCTTTCCTCTCTCCCTCTGCTTTCCACTCTCTCCCTCTCCTTTCCTCTCTCTCCCTCTGCTTTCCTCTCTCTCCCTCTCCTTTCCACTCTCTCTCTCCTCTCCTCTCTCTCCATCTGCTTTCCCCTCTCTCCCTCTCCTCCCTTTCTCTCTCCCTCTCTCCCTCTCCCTCTCCTTTCCTCTCTCTCCCTCTGCTTTACTTTCTTTCCCTCCACTCCTTCCCTCCCCCTCTGCTCTCCTCTCTCTCCCTATCCTCTCCTCTCTCTCCCTCTCCCTCTCTTTCTTCCCTCCCCCTCTGCTCTCCTCTCTCTCCCTATCCTCTCCTCTCTCTCCCTCTCCCTCTCTTTCTTCCCTCCCCCTCTGCTCTCCTCTCTCTCTCTCTCTCTCTCTCTCTCTCTCTCTCTCTCTCTCTCTCTCTCTCTCTCTCTCTCTCTCTCTCTCTCTCTCTCTCTCTCTCTCTCTCTCTCTCTCTCTCTCTCTCTCTCCCTCTCTCTCCTTTCCTCTCTCTTCCTCTGCTTTCCTTTCTTTCCCTCTTTCCTTTCCTTTCCTCTCTCTCCTTTCCTCTCTCTCCCTCTCCTCTATCTCCCTCTGATTTCCTCTCCCTCACTCTCCTCTCCTTTCCTCTCTCCTTCTGTTTCCTCCCTTTCCTCTGCTTTCCACTCTCTCCCTCTCTTTTTCTCCCTCTCCTCTGCTTTCCCCTCTCTCCCTCTCTTTTTTCTCCCTCACCCTCTCCTTTCCTCTCTCTCCCGCTGCTCTCCTCTCTCCCTCTCTTTGCTCCATCCCCCTCTACTTTCCTCTCTTTCCCTCTCCTCTCATTTCCTCTTTCCCTCTCCTCTCATTTCCTCTTTCCCTCTCCTCTCATTTCCTCTCTCTCCCCCTCTACTCTCCTTTCCTCTCTCCCTCTGCTTTCCACTCTCTCCCTCTCCTTTCCTCTCTCTCCCTCTGCTTTCCTCTCTCTCCCTCTCCTTTCCACTCTCTCTCTCTCCTCTCCATCTGCTTTCCCCTCTCTCCCTCTCCTTTCCTCTCTCCCTCTGCTTTCCACTCTCTCCCTCTCCTTTCCTCTCTCTCCCTCTGCTTTACTTTATTTCCCACCACTACTTACCTCCCCCTATGCTCTCCTCTCTCTCTCTCGCTCCCTCTCCTCTCCTTTCCTCTCTCTCCCTCTGCTTTCCTTTCTTTCCCTCTCCTCTCCTTTCCTCTCTCTCCCTCTCCTCTCCTTTCCTCTATCTCCCTCTGATTTCCTCTCTCTCACTCTCCTCTCCTTTCCTCTCTCCTTCTGTTTCCTCCCTTTCCTCTGCTTTCCCCTCTCTCCCTCTCTTTTTCCTCCCTCTCCTCTGCTTTCCCCTCTCTCCCTCTCTTTTTCATCTCTCTCCCGCTCCTCTCCTCTCTCCCTCTCGTTGCTCCATCTCCCTCTACTTTCCTCTCTTTCCCTCTCCTCTCCTTTCCTCTTTCCCTCTCCTCTCATTTCCTCCTTCTCCCCCCCTCTCCTCTCATTTCCTCTCTCTCCCTCTTCTCTCTTCTCCTCTCTCTCCATCTGCTTTCCCCTCTTTCCCTCTCCTTTCCTCTCTCTCCCTCTCATTTCCTCTCTCTCCCTCTACTCTCCTTTCCTCTCTCCCTCTGCTTTCCACTCTCTCCCTCTCCTGTCCTCTCTCTCCCTCTGCTGTCCCCTCTCTCCCTCTCCTCTCCTTTCCTCTCTCCCTCTCCTCTCCTTTCCTCTCTCCCTCTCCTCTCCTTTCCTCTCTCCCTCTGCTTTCCACTCTCTCCCTCTCCTTTCCTGTCTCTCCCTCTGCTTTCCTCTCTCTCCCTCTCCTTTCCACTCTCTCTCTCTCCTCTCCTCTCTCTCCATCTGCTTTCTCCTATCTCCCTCTCCTTTCCTCTCTCTCCCTCCCTCTGCTTTACTTTCTTTCCCTCCACTCCTTCCCTCCCCGTCTGCTCTCCTCTCTCTCCCTATCCTCTCCTCTCTCTCCCTCTCCTCTTTTCCTCTCTCCCTCTCTTTCCTCCCTCCCCCTCTGCTTTCCTCTCTCCTCTCCTTTCCTCTCTCTCCATCTCCTTTCCTCTCTCTCCCTCTGCTTTCCTTTCTTTTGCTCTCCACTCCTTTCCTCTCTCTCGCTCCCTCTCCTCTCCTTTCCTCTCTCTCCCTCTGCTTTCCTTTCTTTCCCTCTCCTCTCCTCTCTCTCCCTCTCCTCTCCTTTCCTCGATTTCCCTCTCATTTCCTCTCTCTCCCTCTCCTCTCCTATCCTTTCCTCTCTCCCTCTCTTTACTCCCCACCCTCTGCTTTCCTCTCTCTCCCTCCCCTGTCCTCTCTCTTCATTTCCTTTCCTCTCTCTACCTCTCCTTTACTCTCTCCCTCTCTTTCCTCACTCCCACTCTGCTTTCCTCTCTCTCCCTCTACTTGCCTCTCTCTCCCTCTCCTTTCCTCTCTCTTCTTCTCCTATCCTCTCTCTCCCTCTCCTTTCCTCTCTCTTCTTCTCCTACCCTCTCTCTCCCTCTCCTGTCCTCTTTCCCTTTCTTTCCTCACTCCCCCTCTGCTTTCCTCTCTCTCCCTCTACTTGCCTCTCTCTCCCTCTCCTTTCCTATCTCCTCTTCTCCTTTCCTCTCTCTCCCTCTCCTGTCCTCTTTCCCTCTCTTTCCTCCCTCCCCCTCTGCTTTCCTCTCTCTCCCTCTCCCCTCCTTTCCTCTTTCCCTCTCTTTCCTCCCTCCCCTCTCATTTCCTCTCTCTCCCTCTCCTTCCCTCTCCCTCCCTCTGCTTTCCACTCTCTCCCTCTCCACTCCTTTACTCTCTCTCGCTCCCTCTCCTCTTCTTTCCGCTCCTCTCTCTCCCTCTGCTTTCCTTTCTTTTCCTCACCCCTCCTTTCCTATCTCCCTCTCCTTTTCTCTATCTCCCTCTCCTTTCCTCTCTCTCCCTCTCCCCTCCTTTCCTCTCTCCCTCGCTTTCCTCCCTCCCCTCCGCTTTCCTCTATCTCCCTCTCCTTGCCCTTCCCCTCACCCCTTTCTTCTCTGTCCTCTCTCCTTTCTGCCCTCTTTCCCTCCTTCTATTCTGTAATGTGCTCTTTCTTTCCCTGGCTGCGGCTGAAATGGCGCACTATTCACTATATTTTGCACTACTTTTGATCAGATCCCTGTGGTCCTTAGTCAAAATTAGGGCACTATATATGGAATAGGGTGCCATTTCAGTTGCACTTCCTGTCTGTGTCAGTGTGTTGTGACAGGGTGGTGAGGGTGTTGTACGAAGTGCACATTATCCTGTAAGACTTAATACCCAGGTTGGAACTAAAGGGCAGGCTCGCAATTACAGCCTTCACGGCCTAGCACTCAGCACGACAACAGTTAGCCACGAACACACACACACATCTCTACGGTAGTACTAAAGGACACACACAGGTAAATAGATATTAAGCCATTTACATTTTCTTTATGAACACTCATAGTAGAAAACAGTATACAGTGTGTGTGCGAGTGTGAGTGTGAGTGTGAGTGTGAGTGTGAGTGTGAGTGTGAGTGTGTGTGTGTGTGTGTGTGTGTGTGTGTGTGTGTGTGTGTGTGTGTGTGTGTGTGTGTGTGTGTGTGTGTGTGTGTGTGTGTGTGTGTGTGTGTGTGTGTGTGTGTGTGTGACCTGTGCGTATAATCCAGCGTCTATGAGATAGTTGAATGTTGTGTGAATGTTGATATGAGGTTGTCGTCAGTTTTGAAGGCAGGAAGGAACAGGCAGTGCCGTCTGAGTCTTGTTAGAGTGATGGAGTGTGTGTGTGTGTGTGTGTGTGTGTGTGTGTGTGTGTGTGTGTGTGTGTGTGTGTGTGTGTGTGTGTGTGTGTGTGTGTGTGTGTGTGTGTGTGCGTGCGTGCGTGCGTGCGTGCGTGCGTGCGTGCGTGCGTGCGTGCGTTTGTGCGTGTGTGGCGGGGAGCCAGCCTTGTCGTCTCTGCTTTAATAAATCTCCTTTGGATGGAGCTGTGGAGCCATAAAGTGTATCGATCGCCATCCCTCACACTGCCGCTGCCAGGGCACACACACACTAATGCCCCCGCGCTTTATACACCCTCTCCTCACACGCACACACTCCTTTATAAACTCACACAAAAATTGAAGACTAAGTATACTGGTCAAAATAACAGACATAAAACTCATGTCTTTGAATTTATTAGGGTCAGTGTGCCTGGCCAGATGCCGACCAATAGCTACAGGCACTTCCCCTCGCAGCAAGTTTGTGTGTGGTGTGTAAGTGTACTCTCCAAAATACATTTCCCCTCCTACTTTCTCATGCGTATACGACATGCAAACATTCCCAGAGTCCTTGAGAACACAGTTGTTAACAAACAAGAACCAATCTGAAAACACACTACCCTTGAACCACTCTGAAACACACACACACATCATAATAATCCCCAAAACTCACAGACAGTGGAATAATGCAGCCTCTCTCAACCCGAGAGCCAGTGGAGAACAGACAGATGAACATTAACAGAGAAGTGTAAAAGGGCTGAACACTGAAATCCACTCTGTGTGTCTGTGGGCTTCATGTTGGATCCGGGCCTCATTGACATGAGGATAAATCAGGGGCCGGTTAAGGCACTCACTGATGTGAAATGAAGATGACACTAATATACTGTTACAATAACACAACCGCTGAACTATTAACACGTAACCTCTCCCTCTCTTTCTCTCTCTCTCTCTCTCTCTCTCTCTCTCTCTCTCTCTCTCTCTCTCTCTCTCTCTCTCTCTCTCTCTCTCTCTCTCTCTCTCTCTCTCTCTCTCTCTCTCCTTCCCCCTCCCCTCTCTTCTCCTCTCTCTCTCCTCCCTCTCCCTCTCCCCCTCTCCCTCTCCCTCTCCCTCTCTCTCTCTCTCTCTCTCTCCCTCCCTCTCTCTCTCTCTCCCTCTCTTTCCCTCTCTTTCCCTCTCCACCTCACTCTCTCCCTCTCTCTCTCTCTCTCTCTCCTTCACATACTCTCTGTATTTAAAGCATAAATCATGAGATGGACAGCATTTGATAGCTGCTCTCTTAAAAGCTCCTGTGCGTGTGGGGGGTGGGGGTGGGTGGGGGGGGTTAATTGTGCCAGACAAACAATGATTCAATTAATCGATCAGGGACTGGCTTGAGTTGGGTTGACCTGACACTGTTTTTAGTTTTGGACACATGGACTGACGTCCTCCTCTTCCTCCTCCTCCTCTTCCTCCTCCTCCTCTTCTCGCCTACAGGGAACCGTTTCTTCCTGACGTCGTTCGGGGCCCTGTACATATCAGAGGTCCAGAAGGAAGATGCCCTGTCCACCTACCGCTGCATCACCAAGCACAAATACAGTGGAGAGACTCGCCAGAGCAATGGAGCCAGGCTGTCTGTTATGGGTGAGAGAGAGAGAGTGTGTATGTGTGCGTGAATGTGTGTGTGGGTATGTGTGTGGGTGATGTGTGTGGGTATGTGTGTGGGTGGGGGTTGGGGGGGTATGTGTGTGGGTGATGTGTGTGGGTATGTGTGTGGGTGGGGGTGGGGGGGGGGGTATGTGTGTGGGTGATGTGTGTGGGTATGTGTGTGGGTGGGGGGTGGGGGGTATGTGTGTGGGTGATGTGTGTGGGTATGTGTGTGGGTGGGGGGTGGGGGGGTATGTGTGTGGGTGATGTGTGTGGGTATGTGTGTGGGTGGGGGGTGGGGGGGGGGGTATGTGTGTGGGTGATGTGTGTGGGTATGTGTGTGGGTGGGGGGTGGGGGGGTATGTGTGTGGGTGATGTGTGTGGGTATGTGTGTGGGTGGGGGGGGGGGGGGGTATGTGTGTGGGTGATGTGTGTGGGTATGTGTGTGGGTGGGGGGGGGGGGGGGGGTGTGTGGGTATGTGTGTGAATGGGGGGTGGGGGGGGGGGTATGTGTGTGGGTGATGTGTGTGGGTATGTGTGTGGGTGGGGGGGGGGGGGGGTATGTGTGTGGGTGATGTGTGTGGGTGATGTGTGTGGGATGATGATGTGTGGGTGATGTCTGTGGGTGATGTGTGTGGGTGATGTGTGTGGGTGATGTGTGTGGGTGAGTGTGTTTGTCTGTTGGGCCAATACCGTCTTACAGTTCATGGGTTCTTGTTATCCTTGTCTTCACAGAACAGAATTTGGAGAAAATATCAGCATGATCAATTTCAGTATTGCTAACACCCCCCCCCCCCCCCCCCTCTCAGACCCTACGGAGTCCACCCCCTCAGTGTTGGACAGTTTCCAGTCCGGCGAGGTCCAAGTGGGACGTATTGTGGAGCTGCCCTGCATCGCCTCGGGCTACCCCAACCCCACCATCCGCTGGCTGAAGGACGGGCGCCCGCTGCCCGCCGACTCCCGCTGGACGCGCCGCCTCACGGGCCTGACGGTCAGCGACCTGCGTCTGGATGACAGCGGCAACTACATCTGTGAGGTCACCAACAGCTTCGGCTCCAAAGAGGTGACCGGTCACCTCAACGTCATCGGTGAGTCACAGGTCACACGTCCCTGTACGAGTCCCTGGGTTAGTTCACCCCATGTTACCGGAACAGTTTGTTGTTTTGGGGCGAAGGCCTGTAGATGCGTCCCTATGCACATATTGGCCTGATGCACAGCTTGCCGTGTTTTATTCCCAGCGCCACGTACGGTCAGTCAGTGTCGTCAGTCTTAAGTTAGTTCGGCCGCCCAACCACATTGTCACAGTCATTGTAAAACGTTTGACGTGTTTAAGGTATTCGGTCGGGCATGTTATCGTGGTGTGTTTTTTTTGGGGGGGGGGGGTGACTTCTTGTTTTGGTCGTTTCCGGTGCCTTCGGGTTTATCCAGTATCAGAGGATGCTTCATGTGTAGGTTTTGCTATTTCCTTGATGCTATTGATCCCAGAGCCACAGACATGTACTATGTATAAGGAGGCTGTGTACTCGCCGTCCGGGACTGGCTTGTAATACAGAGACGCTGTCGTCCTGCAGCTCCGTCCCCGTGACTGAACACAACCTTCCTCTCAACCGCGGGGGGGGGACTGTTGCACATTCAGCCGTTGCCTTCCTCCCACCGCTGTCACCTCTCAAGACCGATCGCCTCGTCCCCCCCCCCTCTACCTGACAGAGGTGTTTAAGTAAAGGGGAGAGAGAGCGTGAGAGGGATTGATAGGGAGGAGAGGAGGAGATGAGGGGATCGTTTAAGCTCTGTCGGCTGTGTCCTGGACCCCTGTCAACTTCGCCGCGGCCCCTCTCTGAGATGAGTTTGATCCTGATCCCCCGGGACACCTCGCTCCCCTTCCTGCCCGCTCCATTCCGGGTCTCTCGGAACCCCTGCCGAGCGTGGCCGTGGTGACAGGAGAGAACACTGGTTGTTCCGGGGAGCAGCTTCCCCTGTGTGTCACTGGGTGGAGGGGGGTTATTGTTTTGGGGAAGAGATCTGGGAAGACCACACAGACACACATGGGATGGTGATGTTGAGGAGTGGGAGGGAGGATGAGGGCGGGAGGAAGGATGAAGGATAGTGGATGTTGGTCCGTTTGGCCGTAGGGCACATCATGGTGAACTCGCACAAAACCTACCTGACAGGGCAGGGGAGGTGGGATAATCATCACACACACACACACACACACACACACACACACACACACACACACACACACACACACACACACACACACACACACACACACACACACACACACACACACACACACACACACACACACACACACACACACACACACACACACACACACACACAGTAGTCCCCAGCACATAACACCAGCTGCCTTATTGCTCACTGACATTTTCGCTCCCTCTCTGTCTCTCTGTCTCAGTTTCTCAGGGTGTCTCATATTCACAGACACCCGTGTCTTTCTCCCTCTCTCTCTCTCCCTCTCCTTCTCTCTACCGCTCTGCAGAGGGCATGTCTACCCCCCTCTCCTTCTCTCTACCGCTCTGCAGAGGGCATGTCTACCCCCCTCTCCTTCTCTCCACCTCTCTGCAGAGGGCATGTCTACCCCCCTCACCTTCTCTCTACCTCTCTGCATAGGGCATGTCTACCCCCTTCTCTCTACCTTTCTGCAGAGGGCATGTCTACCCTCCTCTCCTTCTCTCCACCTCTCTGCAGAGGGCATGTCTACCCCCCTCTCCTTCTCTCTACCTCTCTGCATAGGGCATGTCTACCCCCTCTCCTTCTCTCTACCTCTCTGCAGAGGGCATGTCTACCCCCCTCTCCTTCTCTCTACCTCACTGCAGAGGGCATGTCTACCCCCTCTCCTTCTCTCTACCTCTCTGCAGAGGGCATGTATACCCCCTCTCCTTCTCTCTACCTCTCTGCAGAGGGCATGTCTACCCCCTTTCCTTCTCTCTACCTCTCTGCAGAGGGCATGTCTACCCCCCTCTCCTTCCCTCTACCTCTCTGCAGAGGGCATGTCTACCCCCCTCTCCTTCTCTCTACCTCTCTGCAGAGGGCATGTCTACCCCCTCTCCTTCTCTCCACCTCTCTGCAGAGGGCATGTCTACCCCCCTCTCCTTCTCTCCACCTCTCTGCAGAGGGCATATCTACCCCCTCTCCTTCCCTCTACCTCTCTGCAGAGGGCATGTCTACCCCCTCTCCTTCTCTCTACCTCTCTGCAGAGGGCATGTCTACCCCCTTCTCCTTCTCTCTACCTCTCTGCAGAGGGCATGTCTACCCCCTCTCCTTCTCTCCACCTCTCTGCAGAGGGCATGTCTACCCCCTCTCCTTCTCTCCACCTCTCTGCAGAGGGCATGTCTGCCTTCTCTCTACCTCTCTGCAGGGCATGTCTACCCCCTCTCCTCTCCTTCTCTCTACCTCTCTGCAGAGGGCATGTCTACCCCCTCTCCTTCTCTCTACCTCTCTGCAGAGGGCATGTCTACCCCCCTCTCCTTCTCTCTACCTCTCTGCAGAGGGCATGTCTACCCCCTCTCCTTCTCTCTACCTCTCTGCAGAGGGCATGTCTACCCCCTCTCCTTCTCTCTACCTCTCTGCAGAGGGCATGTATACCCCCTCTCCTTCTCTCTACCTCTCTGCAGAGGGCATGTATACCCCCTCTCCTTCTCTCTACCTCTCTGCAGAGGGCATGTCTACCCCCTCTCCTTCTCTCTACCTCTCTGCAGAGGGCATGTCTACCCCCTCTCCTTCTCTCTACCTCTCTGCAGAGGGCATGTCTACCCCCCCCTTCTCCTTCTCTCTACCTCTCTGCAGAGGGCATGTCTACCCCCCCTCTCCTTCTCTCTACCTCTCTGCAGAGGGCATGTCTACCCCCTCTCCTTCTCTCTACCTCTCTGCAGAGGGCATGTCTACCCCCTTCTCCTTCTCTCTACCTCTCTGCAGAGGGCATGTCTACCCCCTCTCCTTCTCTCTACCTCTCTGCAGAGGGCATGTCTACCCCCCTCTCCTTCTCTCCACCTCTCTGCAGAGGGCATGTCTACCCCTCTCCTTCTCTCTACCTCTCTGCAGAGGGCATGTCTACCCCCTTCTCCTTCTCTCTACCTCTCTGCATAGGGCATGTCTACCCCCCTCTCCTTCTCTCTACCTCTCTGCAGAGGGCATGTCTACCCCCCTCTCCTTCTCTCTACCTCTCTGCAGAGGGCATGTCTACCCCCCTCTCCTTCTCTCTACCTCTCTGCAGAGGGCATGTCTACCCCCTCTCCTTCTCTCTACCTCTCTGCAGAGGGCATGTCTACCCCCTCTCCTTCTACTCTC
>NC_060191.1:35881610-35886610 GCF_021184085.1 Oncorhynchus gorbuscha | reverse complement strand
ACACGCACTCTTCTAGCAGTAACGCGCACTCTGCTAGCAGTAACACACACTCTGCTAGCAGTAACATGCACTCTGCTAGTAGTAACGTGCACTCTGCTAGCAGTAACGCGCACTCTGCTAGCAGTAACACACACTCTGCTAGCAGTAACACACACTCTGCTAGCAGTAACACACACTCTGCTAGCAGTAACACACACTCATACTGATCCACATACGATGATACACTCGATCGCAGTAACTTACACTAAAACAAAAGTACCCCCCCACCCACACACATGCACACTTTCAACAGAAACTCACTCAATATTGACTGACAGATGATACACTCAAATTGTGATAGCAAACACCAAACTGCACTATCACACAGACACACAGACACAGACTTACACACATTTGAATGTGTGTGTGTGTGTGTGTGTGTGTGTGTGTGTGTGTGTGTGTGTGTGTGTGTGTGTGTGTGTGTGTGTGTGTGTGTGTGTGTGTGTGTGTGTGTGTGTGTGTGTGTGTGTGTGTGTGTGTGTGTGTGTGTGTGTGTGTGTGTGTGTGTGTGTGTGTAAGAGATCCAACACACACTGAGAGAGACAGAGAGGGGGAGAGAGAGAGAGAGACAGAGAGAGAGAGAGAGAGAGAGAGAGAGAGAGAGAGAGAGAGAGAGAGAGAGAGAGAGAGAGAGAGAGAGAGAGAGAGAGAGAGAGAGAGAGAGAGAGAGAGCGAGAGGTTAAGTGTTAATATTTCAGGAACAGTATATTAGTGTACTCGTACTAAATAAAGCCAACACTCTCCCGATGAACGCATCCCACCTCACTTTCTCTCCAGTCTGTCATCCCTCCATCTCTGTGTCACCATCCACCTGTTTGTCTCTCACCATCGGCCCTCTCTGGGTCTTCTAGCCCTGTTGCCCATGGTAACATACCCATCATGCCTTGTGTTTCCTCTTTCATTCTCTCCGCCATCCTCAAACTGACTGTGGATGCATCCCAACTGACCCTCTATTCCCTATATAATGTGCTACTTTTGACAAGAGACTACATGGTGCCATTTGGTACCCAGCCTGTGTTGATACAGATGTAGGATCATAATTGGATCAGTCTTCTGTTGCTGAGAAATGTCCACTCAACGGGAAATGCAAGCTTGTGATGTATTCAAGGCTTAGAAAGGCTTCTATCATGTACTTCTATGGGAAGACTACAAATTGTAATTAATCTAGAAGCTAAAATCACCTAGGATGCTCTAAGATAGTCAGGATATTGCAACAGAAATGCATTACAAAAATTACGCAGGTTTTATTCACATCAAAACACTGGAAATAAATGCACGCACGCACACACAGATTAGATTGAAATGGGACAAGGCATTCTAACCCCCTATCTATCCATCCATACCCCCTACCCACTATCCTTTCCTCCCCTCTTTCCCTCCCTCCCTTTTCTCCACAACCTCATCTGATGATCTCCCTCTTTCCCCCCTCTTTCTCTTCCCTACCCTCTGACTACCCCATATCTCTCTCTCCCTCTCTCCCTCTCTCTCTCTCTCTCTCTCTCTCTCTCTCTCTCTCTCTCTCTCTCTCTCTCTCTCTCTCTCTCTCTCTCTCTCTCTCTCTCTCTCTCTCTCTCTCTCTCTCTCTCTCTCTCTCTCTCTCTCTCTCTCTCTCTCTCTCTCTCTCTCTCTCTCTCTCTCTCTCTCTCTCTCTCTCTCTCTCTCTCTCTCTCTCTCTCTCTCTCTCTCTCTCTCTCTCTCAGGTTCTCCCAGGATCAGGGATATGCGTAACATCACGGCGGTGGCTGGGAGGAACACCTTTATAAACTGCCGCGTGATTGGCTATCCCTACTACTCAATCAAGTGGTACAAGGAGGGACTTCTGCTGCCCGACAACCATCGTCAGGTGGGTTCATTTTTGTACAAAAACCAGAGCAACAAGAAAAAAACCTAATTAACAACAACAATATTCACCTCCGCATGTTGCTACATGTACAAACCCATGAAATAACCCAAAATGCACTCTATTCCCTTCACAATGCTTCTTGGCCAGAGCCCTGTAGACCCTGGTAAAAAGTAGTGTACTATATTAGGAGTTGGGTGCCATTTGGGATGCTGTCCACCGTACAAATCAGGTGCCTATGTGAACTATTAAAGTGCTAGTATTCGCATGGTCAGGGAATCTTAATCTTGATTTTAATCTTAATCTTGCTCTTGATCTTGTTCTTGATCTCAGGTGGTGTATGAGAATGGTACTCTGAAGCTAAGTGACGTTCAGAAGGTCTTGGACGAGGGTGCGTACCTCTGCAGCGTGCTCATCCAACCACAGATCTTCATCAGCCAGACCGTCTACGTCCAGGTCAAAGGTCAGAGGTCACTTGCTCTACAGGAAGTGGGGTGGGTTGGTAGTTTACGTGTGTGTTCAGTTGTAGGACAAGTGTCGCTCTGTATGCTTCTGGCTGTCTGTGTTTACTGGAAGCGGTGCCTGTGACTGAGTGAGTTTGTGTTCGAATGAATGTGTGGGAGAACGTGGGAGTGAAAGAGAGAGTGCGAGAGTGAGAGAAAGAGAGAGTGAGAGAGTGAGAGAAAGAGAGAGTGAGAGAAAGAGAGAGAGAGTGCACGCGTTGCCTCTAATAACCTCTGATTAAGGGCCTGAAGTGGCCTCCTGCACCCTCTCAACCACTCAGCAATTACACAATGCAAGAGTGCTATTGTGCTGATATATATTTATTTATGTTGGTGTGTGTGTGTGTGTATGTGTGCCCATGCGCGTGCGTTTGTGTGTGTGTGTGTCAGAGCACAGGGTTAAGACTGTACTGCTTGTGTGTTACCTGTTTGATGGTGTGTTGATGAGGTTGAATGTGTGCTTGTCAACAGGAAGACTGAAGGGTGTGTCATCTGATGTGTGTGTGTGTGTTTATGTGTATGTGTGTGTGTGCGTCTCGTCATTTCTCTGATTTAATTAGATTAATTTTAACGAGGCCCAAATTAAATCCCCCAGATGTCTCAGCTCGACGTCCCCCCTCCAATTTCTTGCCCCCCCCTCCTACTGTGGTCACCATGGCAACGCCATTCTTCCCCCTGCCGATTGGGCCCTAATTAGAGCAGCTATTATGGGCTGGAGAGGAGAGGAGAGGGTTGGGGAGCCGGGGAGACGCTGGATTCCAGGATTAGACTGACTGGAGATCACAGGGAAGGTTACTCACCATAAACTACCAACCAGCCCACCACCCAGTCTGAATTAGTCTACCTCTACCTCTCTCTACCTCTCTCTCTCTCTCTACCTCTCTACCCCTCTCTCTCTCATATGTATGTATCTGCTTTCCTCCCTTTCTGTCGCTCCCTTTTTTTAAACCTTTCCCTCTCCTCTTATTCTATCTCTCTCTCCCTCCTGTTTTCCGTCTCTCAGTGCCCCCTCTGATCCAACCCTTTGACTTCCCCCCCACCTCCATTGGGAAGCTCATGTACATCGCCTGCGTGGTGTCGTCTGGCGACATGCCCATCCACATCACCTGGCGTAAGGACGGCCAGGAGGTCGCGCCCTCATCCGGCGTCAACATCGAGACCAAGGAGTACATGAGCTCGCTGCAGATCGGCAAGGTGTCGCTCAAGCACAATGGCAACTACACCTGCATCGCTAGCAACGACGCCGCCACCGTCAGCTCTGAGAGGCAGCTCACTGTCACAGGTGAGACAGGGCCGGTTGACTGACAGACCGACTGACAGACTGACAGACAGACAGACAGACAGACAGACAGACAGACAGACAGACAGACAGACAGACAGACAGACAGACAGACAGACAGACAGACCCGCCGTCAGGCTCCAAGTTTAATCTTCTCCGTCCCCTCCCTACAGTGCCTCCTCAGTTTGTGGTCCAGCCCAATAACCAGGACGGGATCTATGGCAAGGCGGGGGTCCTCAACTGCTCCGTGGACGGATACCCGCCTCCCAAAGTCATGTGGAAGCATGCCAAAGGTACCCATCCCCACCGGTCGATTTACGCCATTTGCCAGTACTGTTCACTCTAGCCATGTATATATAATATAGCTGGTATATGACCTTGACACTCACCGCTCAACCCCTCCGTAGGTATAGGGAACCCCCAGCAGTACCACCCAGTGCCTCTGACCGGTCGGATCCAGATCATGGGGAACGGCTCCCTGCTGATTCGTCACGTCCTGGAGGAGGACCGGGGCTACTACCTCTGTCAGGCCTCCAACGGCGTGGGCTCCGACATCAGCAAGAGCATGGTCCTGACGGTCAAGAGTGAGTCTGACCCGCAAGCTTGACCACACACTCTAAACCACACACACACACATATTGGTTGGTTCCGACATCAGCAAGAGCATGGTCCTGACGGTCAATAGTGAGTCTGACCCGCAACTGGAGCACGGCCACACTTTCCCAACCACACACAAGGGCGAAAGTTAGCCTAGTGGTAACAGCGTTAACCCTCGTTTGGCCCAGGAGTGCTGAACTACTAAGGCTGACCGTATAAAGGAACACATTCGACCGCACCTACCTGGTTCATGTGGCAGTAAAAACACACCGCGCTCTCAACCACACACGTGCTGGGCGAGTTTGACCAGCAAGCTAACCACGCAGTGAGGGACATAAACAAGGTACTTATCAAAGAAAATGAGTTAATAAAACTAAGGATTGTTACTCCTCTGGGTTCAACAAAGGGGTTTATTTGTTTTAGCTTCATTTAACCAGGCAAGTTAGTTAAGAACGCATTCCTATTTTACAATGACACCCTACCCCCGGCCAAACTGTGCGCCGCCGTATGGATTCGAACCAGGGACTGTAGTGACGCCTCTTCGACCGTTGCGCCACTAGGGAGCCCTGAGGTTTAATATACCTTAATGGTATAAAGGTCACGGCTTTGTATTGTATCCCACTTAAGATCAAATCAAATCAAATTTCATTTATATAGCCCTTCGTACATCAGCTGATATCACAAAGTGCTGTACAGAAACCCAGCCTAAAACCCCAAACAGCAAGCAATGCAGGTGTAGAAG
>NC_060191.1:35871610-35876610 GCF_021184085.1 Oncorhynchus gorbuscha | reverse complement strand
CATTACTTTGCAGGCTATATCTGCAGTAGATTGCAACTCCTCCCCCTTTGGCAGTTCTATCTTGACAGAAAATGTTATAGTTGGGTATGGAAATCTCAGAATTTTTGGTGGCCTTCCTGAGCCAGTATTCAGACACAGCAAGGACATCAGGGTTGGCAGAGTGTGCTAAAGCAGTGAGTAAAATTAACTTAGGGAGGAGGCTTCTGATGTTGGCATGCATGAAACCAAGGCTTTTTCGATCACAATAGTCAACAAATGAGGGTGCCGGCGGACATGCAGGGCCTGGGTCTACCTCCACATCAGCCGCGGAACAGAGGAGGAGTAGAATGAGGGTGCGGCTAAAGGTTATCAAAACTGGTCACCTTGAGTGTTGGGGACAAAGAATAAAAGGAGAAGGTATCTGGGCGTGGTAGAATATATTCGGGGCATAATGCGCAGACAGGGGTATGGTGGGGTGTGGGTACAGCAGAGGTAAGCCCAGGTACTGCGTGAAGATAAGAGAGGTTGTATCTCTGGACATGCTGGTTGTAATAGGTGAGGTCACCGCATGTGTGGGAGGTGGGACAAAGGAGGTATCAGAGGTATGAAGAGTGGAACTAGGGGGTCCATTGTAAACTAAAACAATGATAACTAACCTGAACAACAGTATTACAAGCCATATTGACATTTGAGAGAGACATACAGCGAGGCATAAAGTAATTGCAGGTGTTGATTGGGAGAGTTAACTAAAACAACAGGTGAGACAACAACAGCAAATCAGCGAACACAACAACAGCCGGTAAAATGGCGCTGACTAGGCAGAGTGGGTCGGATTAACTACACACAGAGCCTGAGTTCGCGGATGGGGCCAACAGATAAGAACATTTAAAAAAACAGAATGGAGTACCGTGATTAACGGACAGTCCAGCAGGCATCAGCTATGTAGCCAAGTGATCATAGTGTCCAGGGGGCAGCAGTAGATGGAACAGGGGAGCCCCACTACGCTAGCGACACAGCGTTTAAAGTTAGTAGCGTCTGCTCCGACGGAGACCGGATGAAGGCACAGCGGATGGAGTATTTGTTGGCAGACCAGTCGTGGTAGTGCGGCAAGGTGCTGTGTCGACAGAGAATTCAAGCCAGATGGCGAAAGAGGTATTGTGGAATTTAGTTTGCTAGCCGGGAGATGTGCCTGGCTCACGGCTAACTGGTGCTAGCTTCGTGGCAGTGGCATTAGCCACAATATCCAATCGGTAGCAGCGGTGATCCGGTGCCAAGGTCCAGAGTTTACAGCAAGGATCCGGTGGAGTTTTGGGCTCTAGCCGTGTATGAGTGGGGTTCGGGTGAACAGCTGAGTAGGCCGGGAGGTGGGCCTCAGGGAATAGCTTCGGTACTAGGTGCCACGGTGAGTGAAATCTAGCTGTGAAGTAGTGGTCCAGGGATTACGGCAGGCATCCGGCGTTGTTGTGGAGAGACAGTCCGATATCAGTAGACAAGCGATATTGGTAGACAGGCGAGTATTATCCAGGCTACAAACAGGGCTGGTATCTGTGCAGAAGGTAAAAGCCGCTAGCAGTGGCTAACAATGACGAAATAGCTTGTAGCTAATTAGCTGGTTAGCTTCTGGAGATTCTTGAATGTGTTCTAAAATTGAAAATAATAGCGATTCCGCATCACATTGGGTGAGGCAGGTTACCGGAAGGTATAATCGAATAAAAAATCGAGAAGAGATTGAAAATAAATTTGAAATATATATACAAAGAAATATGAAAAAATACAAAAGTACACGAGAGGACAAAACAAACACGTCTTCACTGCTACGCCATCTTGGAAGCTGCTTTATCGTACAGAGATACTTTATCGTTTCCCAAAACCATAAACGTCATCTTTAGTGCTAAGATCGTTGTTCCTCCATTGCCTAATGGACTAAAACTTTTACCGCGGTGGGCTAAATCAGGGCCACACAAAGTGATTCTTGGTAGTCTTAAACGAATCTACTTTGAAAGAAAAGTGCACACCTCACACACATGGTTATGGGCTTATAAAAAATAATATACCTGTACCATGTCGGATATTACATCCCATGATTACACGTTGTATACATCACAGAAGACTGAAATATAAATGTATAAATATATTGTATACATCACAGAAGACTGAAATATAAATATAATATAAATAAAACATAGAAACAACAGATTTAAAAAATATATTATAATAATTCTAATGCTATTAATGATAAAATGATGAAAAATATTAGTAACATTCCAGTAACATTCCACCCATGAGGCCACTAGGTCATTGGACTGCAGGAAAATTTGAAAAACCAACTTCTCTGGTTGAAAACATCCTATGTGGCATCGATATGAGTCCGGGGGAAAAAAAAGTGTAAATAGGAATATTTTGGTCATGAAGTTAGTCTCGTCCAAAACTGAGATTTGCAAGATATTTTGAAAAAAAAAATCAAAACAATGTCACGGAATGAAGGGTGCATGACAGTTTTCCTTGGGTTGGGTTTATTTTCATCATGCCCACAGCTGGCAGCACCCAAGTAATCGTCAATGTGGAGCGCAGATGCATGTGACCCGATCATAATTCCCAACAATGACCATGGTCAATTTTGTGAGACTTTGGAAGTCCCCATGGGTCTCGTTAGGGGCCATCAGTAAATTACACAACGTACATGGGCCAATGTTTTCAAAGTTCAAAAGCTCCACATTTCAATGACTGAAAAACTTCAAACCAATGATAAATTGTAGAAATTCATATTCAAACATTGAAAGCATTTAATTCGTGGGGAAACTAAAAGGTGTGCAACATGAAAATATTGTCCCATTTACATTGTGGAATATATTGACGGTCCCTAACTAGCCCCACAGATAGGCTATCCAACGTCAAACCAACAGTGGCACACTGGTCAGCTGAAGCTAATTGGCAAAAGACGTTGGCTAGCTTACTAGTTTCAAGTCAAATCTCATTCTCAGTCGTATGTCCTAATGAGGAGAATTGAGACCGAGGCTAAGATGATCTAACTCACTCTGCCCCTATGTCCCTGTCTGACTCTGCCCCTATGTTCCTGTCTGACTCTGCCCCTATGTCCCTGTCTGACTCTGCCCCTATGTCCCTGTCTGACTCTGCCCCTATGTCCCTGTCTGACTCTGCCCCTATGTCCCTGTCTGACTCTGCCCCTATGTCCCTGTCTCACTCTGCCCCTATGTCCCTGTCTGACTCTGCCCCTATGTCCCTGTCTGACTCTGTCCCTATGTCCCTGTCTGACTCTGCCCCTATGTCCCTGTCTGACTCTGCCCCTATGTCCCTGTCTGACTCTGCCCCTATGTCCCTGTCTGACTCTGCCCCTATGTCCCTGTCTGACACTGCCCCTATGTCCCTGTCTGACTCTGCCCCTATGTCCCTGTCTGACTCTGCACCTATGTCCCTGTCTGACTCTGTCCCATTATTTCCCTGTCTGACTCTGTCCCATTATTTCCCTGTCTGACTCTGTCCCATTATTTCCCTGTCTGACTCTGTCCCATTATTTCCCTGTCGGACTCTGTCCCTTTATTTCCCCTACTTTCCGCCATCCATCCCTTCATCCTGCCTTCATTCTTCCCTCCCTCGTTCTCTCTCCAGTCCCGGCAATGATCACGTCGCACCCCAACACCACCATGGCCATTAAGGGCCAGATTAAGGAGCTGAACTGCACAGCGAGGGGGGAATGGCCTATCATCATCCGTTGGGAGCGCGGTGACACGGTCATCGACCCCGACCGTAACCCTCGCTACGCCATCACCACCAGCCCCAACGAGAAGAGTGACGAAGTATTGTCTACGCTGAAGGTGAGTCACACACATATACTGTAGACATATACACACACACACACACACACACACACACACGAACACACACACGCACACACAAACACACACACACATAAACAGACAGACACACACATAAACACACAGACACACACATAAACACACAGACACATGCACATTCATACTGTAGACACACACACACACACACACAGATACAAACATACACACAATATAGAGGGATAGGACATCAGATATAGCAAATGGAGGAAATGAGATCAGATGAGTGGTGCATGGAGGTGGATTTACAAAGTTTATCTATCGCTCTCTGACTCTCTCTCTCTCTCTCTCTTTGTGTGTGTGTGTGTTGTGTGTGTGTGTAGCTGAAACCAGCAGAGCGAGGTGACTCGGTCTTCTTCTCCTGCCATGCCATCAACTCATATGGGGAGGGCCGGGGCCTCATCCAGCTCACTGTGCAAGGTCAGTGGGTCAGACCACCACACAATCACCTGTAGCAAAGTGTTTTGCGATGGAATATGAAGTCCCTGTACAACCAGCCTGTTTCCTTCCGTTTGGTGCCGAGTGAATGAAGCCCTGTGTGACTAACTGCTTTGTGTGACATGAACCTGGAGAGAGAGAAAATCAATACAGGACCACTTTCTTTCACACTATGCTTATGTTCCATTCCCTCTACACGCTTAGAATTTGATTTGCGATCTACCTAAAAGCTAAAACCTAAAAGGGTGGTTCGGCTGTCCCAATAGGAGAGCCCTTCAAAGAACCCTATTGGTTTTCAGGTAGAATTATTCTACCTGGAACAAAAAAGGGCTCTCCTAAGAGTGTATATTTCTCCCTTATGCCTTTTCCTTTCCTCCTCTCCCTCTTTCTCTCTCAGAGCCCCCAGACCCTCCAGAGTTGGAGGTGAGGGAGGTGAAGGATCGGAGTATGAACCTGCGCTGGACCCAGAGATTTGACGGCAACAGCATCATCACCAGCTACGACATTGAGTACAAGAACAAGACAGGTATGCCAGGGGACAGCGGGGGTTAAACTGGGGATTGACTGTTAGTCGGTACTGAGAACATAACCATAACCGACTAATGTATCTTCTCTCTTTGGTGCACACACACACACACACACACACACACACACACACACACACACACACACACACACACACACACACACACACACACACACACACACACACAC